>NC_081853.1:12813502-12843509 GCF_963259705.1 Myotis daubentonii | reverse complement strand
TGCTCACCTAGAGCGTATAATAGCAAAAACAATAGTGACAGCAGCCAGCACTTACATAGCACTGTGTGTCAGGCACTGTTCTAAATGATTTACATATTGAACATTTAATATTTAATGTGAAAAAAGTGGTATTTTTTTCTTGACCTAGAGCAAATTATTCCTCTCAAAAGGGGGATCTTGACATGGCTTCCCCCTCCACACAAACACAATGACCTAAGTGACCCTGTAGCATTTAATTCTATACTCAAATTTAACTCTCCACTAAATGCCAAACCAATGAGACTACTTGATTGTCTAGCGTGTAAACTGAAGAATCCATCTTTGATCTTGTTTCCTGCAAAAACTGCCATTGCCACCCTTCATACCCATCACTGGAGAAGTTACTTTTCAGAACCGTCTATAGCGTGGATAATCTATAGCTTATATATATATATATATAAAAGCCCAATGACCAGGACGACTGGAACGTACCAGAAATGACTGGAACGACTGGTCGCTATGACATCACTGCAGCAGCCAACAGGCCCAATCGGACCCACATGTGCATGAATCATGCACCGTGCCTCTAAGTACTAAACAAGCCCTAATGAGTTCAAAAGTCAGGAAGACACTGCTGATTCAGTGGCCCATCTGACAACAAGTCAGTCTCTCTTCTTCAAAGGAAAAATGGGATTATCAGTTGAGCTCAGAGAATTTTCTTTACATGATTGATGGAAAGAAAAAGTAATCACTGTTGAAGTGCCACACATATAACACCTCTTCAGTGCTCTCTTTCTTCTTCTGACACCCATGAGTAATTGCAGGGAAGGGAGCCTCTTGGAACAGCATGAAGTGAAAATGACAACCCTCTCTCTGCTATCTGCCAGGAGAGTGACATGCAAGGTTTTGGGGAGTTGAGAGCTAACATGATGGAAAGTGTCTTTGATGGGTTCCTCTGGTTGGGCTCAAAATGTACCTGCTAGCAATGATACCTCATAGGCTTTGGGTAAAACATAGATCAGAGGAAACAAGAGTTACTGCTTCTTAGAAGCCCATGACCTGCTGACCTGTTGTGAGATCTGCTCTCCGAGTTTGGGGTGAGGGTATAATCCAATAAGAGAGAAGTAAAGGAAATCAATGAGTAATGGAAGATGGAATAGGTAAGAAACACGCACTATTATTTCAAAACAATAGCTCATCATACTCATCCATATTGACTAATTAGCCCAAATGTTCAGACTGCCAATCAGAATACCACTAACCCCTCAACTCCAGCTCATGGACACAGAGGTGAACAGTTCTCCCCTTGAAAAAGGCACTGCTCTCCACAGCTCATTTAGTAAAGATGCCTTTGCAAAGGCAAAGTTCAGCCAGAACAGAGCTGACTCTCACAAACTTGAATGAAGCAGGGGTGATCAGGCAGGGGAGAATTTTCATTCTCACAAGATCCCTCTTTCTAAACTCTGCTGAAGTCTGTCTAGGGAAGCTGAACTACAGTAAGAAATATTCTTCAAGGATAGATTTATTGGAAGAAAGGATCCTTGGTTTGTCAACAAAAAAGAAAAAAAAAAATTCTGGAGCTGTAGCCAATTGTCACCTAAAATATCTGCCTAGGTCCTAGAGCTGCTGGATAGAGAACAGGTGGCCAGGAGTGGAGGAGAGGCGGAGGGCTCACGTCATCTGCCATCAAATATTCCCCTGGGGTCCTCCCCTCAGGTTGGTCCGGGGTATACTACAGTTCCTCCAGTCGGCTACTAGGCATCAGGTGCCTGCCCTTGAGTAGCTATTACCTACAGGCCCTATTACTTCTGAGTCGTATAAGAAAGATGGGGTATTTTAAAGTACAGTAAGGCAATGATCTCCTCTGCAACCAAATAATGGCTAGCCTTCTCAGAAGCTATGCCTGGCATGTAGCAGACACACATCTCTACCTGTTAAATGAATGGACCTGAATGAATGATTAGACAATACAGTTGTTTTAGAAGCCCAGCACAATTATTTTACAGTGACTCGATTGTATCTGCTGGGAGCCATGTGAGGTTCTGTCGCCTAAAGATCTTTAGTCTCAATAAAACGTGGCCTCAGAACAATCTGCTTCCTCTGGCTCTCAGATCAGGAAACAGTGGCTGTTCCAAAGACAGAGGGCAGCCCAGACACGCAAGGCCCAGGAAAGCAGTGTTGTGTCTGTGTAGTGCTTTCGGGAGGATGACAAATATTCCCAACCCACTTTTTTGTTTGTGCTACACACAATTTCTAAATTCAGGCACAGCTTTAAAAACCATATGAAACATGGTAGCATTTCTTGGCTGATTCAATCTAGGCTGCCTTTCTTTATCCCATGCATACAGTACTTCTCAGATGAAGAGTGGGGAGAGGAGGGACAAAGGCTACTAGAGACCACCAGGAATGATTAACTAGTGGAAGAAAGTAAGAGCAGAACAAAACATGGGCAGACTCCTCACTAGTCTAGCAAGATGGGCTAAGATGTCTGAGCTGGACAGTACAGCAAACAATAAAAATAATGACAACAGAGTCACTGTGAGCAAAGAACCCTGTAAGTTAAACAGCATTAACAATAAGGGTCTTAACAGCTGGTTATAACTGATTTCTCTGTGTCAGCTCAGGGAGCAGGAAAAAGAAAACAGATTGTTCGTCTGTTCAAACTGAACATATTTAATGCTAGAACCAGCTTGGTGCCAAAGACCTCTCTGTCCCAGAGAAGGAAAAGTTCCGAATGGAAGGAGACTCTGCTTTATGCCCAGGCATCATGAACCTGGGGAAGAAAATGAGGAAAACACTTGCTCACTTTCGAGGCACAGTATTAGTTTCCGATGACTGTCGTGTAAAATTACCACACATGGAGGGTCTTTCAACAATGCAAAGTGGTCCAGCTACTGTTCTGTAGGTTGGAAGTCTACATGGGTTCCACCGGGTTAGAACGAAGGTGTGGGCAGAGCTGAATTCCTCTCCGGGGGCTTCTTGTCTAGCCTCCGGAGCTGCCTGTCTTCAAAGGCAGTAATAGCAGCTCAAGTCCTTTCCACGTGACGTCACTCTGATCTCCTCCTCTCCCTTTTCCACTTTTAGGATTCCTGTGATGACATCAGGCTCATGGGGATAACCCAGGATAAAGTCCCTATTTGAAAGTCAGCTTTTTAGCAACTCAATTCCACCTGCAACCTGACTTCTCACTGCCACGAAGGAAATTTATTTCCAGTTTCCAGAGGTTAGGACATGGACATTTTTGGGACGTGAGGGTATTCTATATTCTGCCTATTAAAGGCATCACTGTTTCAAATTTGTTTCTTCTTCTGTTTTTAATCTGGCCAGTTCTATCATGAGAACAAAGGCGTTCCTCTCATTGGTGTAAATGGTGTGTATATGAGGCGTGAGAATCCTACCTTCCTTGCTATGCAGAGCTGAATATATGTGCTCTCAGTAAAAAAAAAGAAAAAAAATTCAGAAAAGCAAAATAAACAAAAACATTGAGTAGGGGACACAGAATACAGTGTTCCCAGACATCTGAACTCGCCCCGCGCAGTTTCTAAGGCAGTGCACCCACTAACCTTTTCGTCATCTCAAGTTCTCAATCATTTATTTTGTTATGTCTCATATTTGGAGAATGATTTGTAATGAGTTCCATTGCTTTCAGCAATCTCGACATTTATAATAAATTAAAACCCCGTTAAGTGCGAAGGTCCCCGAACAATAAATAGCAGGTCTGCCTGGACTGGGATTATTTCAGGGTGACAGCGCTGCTTCATCCAACCTCCTCGGGAGCAGCTCCTCAAACCCCCAGTTCAGTGACAAAGCAGCACCAGCACCTATTTCTGTAGCTCGTGCGACAAATGCCACATGGGCCCACATCTGGTGCCGAAATGAAATTCAGCGCAACATCGCGGCATCAACCACTCGGATCCATTTCACTGTTTCCCACCCAGGGACGCCCTAATCGAAGGTGGCATTCCAAGGTTAAATCCCGGCTCTGACAGTGTTTTGTGTCAGACACCTGTCAAAATGTAATCAGACACCTGTGAAAGGAAACGGATGCCAGAGCCACATCGCATTTCCCTGCGCAGTGATTCCTCACTTGGGGGATTCATGTCATCCAGCAAAGGGGGCAGCAAGCGAAGTGCCATCGGCTGAGCCATGCTCTCCAGGGGAGGAAGAGAAAGAGAAAGATGACACCCAAGAAGGAAACACTGCAGGGGCTGAAGTTTTGCAAATGATTATGAGCATTAAAGAATAGCTCTGAATGAGCTTAAATTTCAGGAGTCAGCCCCAGAGCCTTGATCTGGGTTAGAGGCAGGCAACGTTTTTAATATCTGATTTTGCATAATCAAGGGGCCGTGGCTTTCATGCAGAGGAGCGCCTCCAATGCCCACAGCACCACACTGGCTTCATTAGCTTGGCTGGGCAATTGTGAAGTAGGAAGTAAAAAGCCTAGATAACGCCTTTTCTTCAAAAAGGTGGGGAGCAGGGTCCCTGACAGTCAAGAGGCGGTGACGATGCATTTTATAACTTTATTCACTTGGAGGCCAAATTCTACAGCTCTTGAGAACTTTGAAGCAGCGCATGCACACTACTTGAACCTCAAATGAGAGACAGGTGGTGTGTTTAAGGCTTGCTTTGTAGAAAGTCTTAAAAGTATTTCCCAAACATTTGTAGGTTTCGCCAAGCCTTCCTCTACTTGTTCTAAATGCCTTTCCTATTGTTTTCCAGTAGCTTTCCTCATTTCCCTCCCGTATGCATTTCAAAGGAAAATGCTGAGCTTAAAATGTGGCTAAATATAACACTGCACTAAGCAAACAGGGAACAAAACCCCCAGAAATTATTTTCGATGCACAGCCCTCCTCTCCGGGTTAGGAAACCGCAGTCGCACAAATGAGTCTTGCTCGGCAGAAAGGCAATTTGTTTGCAAGAAGGCGGAGCACCTGTGGGAGAGCTGGCTGCGAGGACTAAATTCAGTTCTCAGCTATTTCAATACAGATATTTTTCTAGATAATCGGCCACGTACACATGTTGAAGAATCAGATAAATCAAATCTCTCCCAGGTTGAGAAAGGCAAAACCACAGCCTGTTAGCTCCGCAAAAGATTCAAGCTGGCCCAATCTGATGCAACCACCTTGTTTTCAACATGGGAGATGCAGGCCCACAAAAGGTCACTGACTTTGTCCTTTCCAGGCGTGGAAAGGTTTAGATCCCAGGGCTGTTTCCCACCCTGGACTCTCCATTCCTCCACGCCCCACACACCCCCACCCCCAGGAAGAGGGGAGTCCACCCTAGAAACACGAGGTTTACATACTAGTACACGCCTGAGTCATCTGTGCATCCTTGCTCACAGACATTCCAGTGGCTGGTTTCTGTCTTGTTTTGTGTGTGTTTCCTTCCCTCTTACCCAGTTCAAACTGAAGCAGATACCTGATTCAAAGAAGTGAAGTGCTGTCTAGACACAGCGCGGATGTTTCACAGCATGTGTGCTATGTGTGCGGAGTAAAAGAGAAAGGCCCCAGACCGTGGCACGCTCAGGCTGGGGAAGGGCCAAGGGCAGAGGGTGCTGCTCCAGGCGCCCAGCAACTGCCCTCACCTCCTTTCCACCTGCTCCCAAGCCCAGGACTCCAGCCAAGTCGGATCACGTGCTGTTGCTGGAACACGCCCACACTCACTTCTAGTCTTTGCTCACTCAGGTCTTCCTGCCTGAAAGGCTCCCCCTTCCCTTCCTCTCCTCTTGATAATTTATTCACCCAGCAATTAAGGACTTTTGACATTTGAGATAATTCACAAATGAAATGGGGTGGCCTAGGAGAAGGAGAGTCCCTATCCAAAGGTGTTCAAGGAGGCAGGTAAGACAACTATATGTTAAGATTATATTAGATAACGGTTGGGCTAAAACAATAAAAATAATAGCTAAATAGGGGTCAGGAATTGTGCAAGGCTTGGACCATACGTTCTATTCTCTCAACCACCTCAGGAGGTACATAATCCTCATTTTATCTTATTTTTTTAAATATTTTTATTGATTTCAGAGAAAGGAAGGGAGAAGGAGAGATAGAAACATCAATGATGAGAAACATCGGTCGACTGCCGCCTGTATGCCCTGGGTAGCCCACAATCTGGCATGTGCCCTGACCAGGAATCGAACTGTGACCTCCCGGTTCATGGGTCAACGCTCAACTACTGAGCCTTACTGGCCAGGAAGTAATCCTTATTTTATTTTTATTTTTACTTTTTTAATTTTTTTTAATATTTTTTTTTAAATTTTTTTTACAGAGAGGAAGGGAGAGCAATAGATAGTTAAAAGCATCGATGAGAGAGAAAGGAATAGAAAGTTAGAAACATCATCAGCTGCCTCCTGCACACTCCCTACTGGGGATGTGCCCACAACCAAGGTACATGCCCTTGACCGGAATCGAACCTGGGACCCTTCAGTCTGCAGGCCGACGCGCTATCCAGTGAGCCAAACCGGTCAGGGCAATAATCCTTATTTTATAGGTGAGGCCCAGGAAGGTAAAGGACCATGCCCAAGGTCACTTCTCTAGCATCCAGACCAAACAGGTAAGACTTGCAAGCCGGCTGTCAGTCCATACCCCTCTGGGTACCTAATGGTCCTTCCAACAGTATGGTCCTGGCATTTTGTGTCACTGTTCCTCCGTGGAGCCCTCTCTGATGGCCTCAGTGGGGCGCAACCTCTCCCTCCTCTGCACACTCTGATCTTCTCTGGTAATTATCTCATCAGCCTCACCTGACATATCTGTAGTCTTTTTTTTTTTTTAATACATATTTTATTGATTTTTTACAGAGAGGAAGGGAGCGGGATAGAGAGTTAGAAACACCGATGAGAGTGAAACACCGATCAGTCGCCTCCTGCACACTCCCCACTGGGGATGTGCCCGCAACCAAGGTACATGCCCTTGACCAGAATAGAACCTGGGACCCTTGAGTCTGTAGGCCGACGCTCTATCCACTGAGCCAAACCGGTTAGGGCGACATATCTGTATTCTTATCTCATATCACCAACTAAAGTGTAAGCTCCTCAGAAGAAGGAACTCTGGCTGATCTACCCACAGAGCAATCACACTGCGTGAGACACAGCAGATATCAAGGTTTTCTTTCATGAATGGGCATCTCCCACAATACCTCACACACCACCAGCCTCCACTAATGGTTGCTAGTGTTTGCTGAAGGTCACTGCTCAAACAACTGTCGAGAGTCACGGTTTCTAGCAGTAACAGCCTCCACCCCCGTTTTTTGTTGAGAGCACCACCTGCCCTTGACAAGCCAGACAGACAGTCTGTTCTCACCAAGCTCAGGGCAGGATTGAAAACCTTCTCCAACCAAGAAGTGCTTTCATAAAACTCTTTGAGATTGCTTGAAACCATTAAATTCTTCATTGGTACCAAGGTGCAAACAAAAGCATTTGCTTTTGGCATTCGGACAAGTCCAGAATTAAGTTACTTATAAGAACTGTTTTTATTTAATCCCAAGTTTTTTTTCCACCTCTAAGCCTATGCAGGGAAGCCTGGCTGCCTTACCACATTGACCTTGAATAGTTTAAGACCCATCATTCAGGGAGTCCCCACTCTACTCTTCCATCAAAACATCAAATCACTAGGATTGTTCTACCTTGGAGTAAAGGGTAACCAAAAGGACAAAGGTTAGCTGAACACTGAAGTGAGCGCATTCATGCTTACTCATGGTAAATTCAGGACTTCTATTATTAGCCCTAAAACTAAAAGGTAAAGTCATGTTAGTATAACACCATCAATCATGTGAGTCACACAAAATTAAAACAAAGTCTGGTATGTCCTTGTTCCACCACTTCTTCATTGGATAAAAGAGTAGTTACATATAAAACAGTGTAAGGCTAAGATACTGATTTTACAGGCCACTAATATATACAGTTCACATTTCTGTTGGTTCTACTTCAGAAATATAGTCTGAAACTCTTCACTTTTTCCCACAGCCAATTCCACCACCCCAGTTCAGACCACTATCACCTCTTCCCTAAGGAGTATAATACTCTATTACTCTACTAATTGGCCTCCCAGTCTCCCCTCTTGCCCCACACATCCTTTCCACACAGCAACCAGAGTGGCCTTATAGAAATGTTAATCAGGGCAGGCCCACCTTCTGAGAGTAACCAAGCTAGTAATGCAGGCCTCTGTGATGTGAGGTGACACCTGTCCAGAGTTGGCCATGTCCATCTCAGGCCACTCTCCTTCACACCTCCCTTGCTCTGGCTTACTGGTCTCCTCTCAAATCTGAGCACTCAATGTTCCATAGGCCTGGAGCTCTCTTCTCTCACTTGTTTATGGCTCGCTCCTGTCTTTCTTCAGAATCTCAGCTAAGGGTCAGCTCTTCAGAACATCCTCTCTGACTACCTTTCACTAAGTACTTCCGCCTTCCGTCCCTCCCCTCCTGCTCTTTTCTATCATAGTATAATTGTTTCCCTTCCCGGGATTTGTTGCACAATCTGAAATTATGTATTTATGTATGTATTTTTGCATGTATACCTTTATTTATATTCAGCTTTCCTTACTGAAATGTAAGTTCCGTGAGGATATAGAGCTTGTTAGTATTGTCTGGCGTTGCATTGCTTATTGTTCTGGAATACACCATGTACACTCAAACAATAACTGTGGAGTGACTAAACGAATGAACCTGCATGTCATCATATTTCAGGGTCTGCCATTATCCTTCCGACCTCATCAACCAGCACTCTTCCATGTGGTCCAATTAAACATGGCACGCCTGGCACACTGAGCCACTTATTACATGAACACATCACTCTTTTTGTCTCTGTAATTTTACAACAGCTGTTGCCTCTTAGTATGACATTGTTCAACCCTACCCCACTCAAGACCTACTCTGCTCAAGGCTCAGCTTAATTGGTACTTCTTCTAGGATTTCAAATGAATATTTCACTGTTCAAGGCAAAGTCAAATGTACCAATAATTTGTTAAAACATCTGTCTTCCAGTGGCTGAGTCCCAGAACTGTATGAACCAAGGCTAAATCATATCTTTATCTTGAGCACAATGCCTGGCACACAGTAGGTGCTTACAACATGTAAGACACATGAGTGAATTCAATTTAACTATCATTTATTGAGCATCCTCCATATCCCAATCACTAGGCTCAGCGGAGGAGAATGCTAAGAGTTTCCAGTGTTGGGAGCAACAAAGCCTGCTTAAATAGCTACGCCTCATGGCAGGTCATTTAGTGCAAAAGTCAGTGTTATGGGTGTGCCAGAGAGAGATGAATTCCAGGAGGAAAGGGAGCAAAGGGAAAGGCAACACTGAGCGAATGAGCCAGAACTTTCTACTTCCACTTCTACACCATGGAGACGTTAGTCTACAATGATCTCTGATTTTTTACTAATGTTTGGAGGAGAGCTTCTGATGGGTATCTACAATCCAAATCCCAATCCCAAACTCCCCTCAAGACTCAAAGTAAGAATCTTTGAATCCCAAGTCCCTGACATGCTCATTAAGCTATTTTGGAAAATTAATGCCAAATGAACAAGAACTTTCAAAAAATCCTTTATCTTTATGTGCAATAAAGCATCTCTTAACAATTAAGTTCACCCACGTCAATGACTCTCCTGTAGAGCTTCTTTTCTGTTCTTAGGTTCATGAAGACCATTGTCACTAAAATCATTACAGAATTCAAGGGGGAATAAAATGAAAAGGATGTGCGAGGTAATTTTTTTTTTAAATAAAGAAAAAGAACACACCTACCATACTTGCCTACCAAAGTACATGAGTCCCGTGTTTGATAAAATCACAATTATAGTCAAGGATACATTTAACTGCTCTTCCATGCCATGTATTGGAGAAAGCACTCTGCAGAAGTCAAACAGTCTCCAAACTTTGTCTTTATGAGCACATGTAACAGTTAATATTATTCACCCTTGCAGCATGAAAATTATCAAGTTTATGATCCCATTGCTCCTTCTTAAAAAAAAAAAAAAGTAGCACATGGTGTAGGGCGTGGCTATAGGGTTAAGCCTCGGACTGACCTGTTGGCAAAGTCACAAACAAGTCCCAGCTTAGAGGGCACAGTCCTCTTAGCATAATTAGGCTTGACCTTATGACTCTCCCTAGATCCTTCCTAGGTAGCTAATGGGCTGTGGGAGGTGCAGCAAGTGCTGCCAAAACAAACGAAACTCACAAGAACATTGTAACTGTGGTGACCACTACTTTGTTTACCTCTGGCTATAAAATAAAGGCTCAGCTTGCCTCTGGATCTCTCTCTGTGGCCTCAGACAGGCACAGGAGATCCACCTAGACCCAGCTTATTCTCTTTGTCATTTCTCCATCCTTCACCACCCTCACTCAGGCTTTCGAACCCTTGGCTGAGCTGGCTCGGCACAATATGGCACGCCTCTCACCTTGACCCAGCACATTTTTTGGTACATTCTTCTTTCCAGGTAGCTCTCTCCTGACTGTGCTCCTCTAGTTCCTCTAGTGATAGACGTATTTGAACTTGATAAATCCATTGTACCTATTTGTGTCTCCCGGTAAACAGTTTCCTTTGTGCTTTACTTGACTATTACGTTACAGCCAATCTTAATATCTTGCATCAGCACAGTGTTATCATTTCTGAAAGCAGATCATTTTCTGAGTGAGAAGGCCTATCTGGTTCCCTTCCTTGCAAATACTCCAGAGGCAGAGAAAAAGCAAATCCTATGCATTATGGGCCTTTTATCAGATAGGTGCTCACCTTCCTGTTTCAGATTTGCATCCCTTGATCCCTAAATGGTCTGGCAGGGAGCAAGAAGGGTAGGCTCTTTTCCAACCACGCCATAGCACAGAAATCAGAACTCACATTGAAGAAAGAGTGCCACTAAACCAGTGTGCTACAGGCTAGACTAAATAATGTGACACAAAAGGGAACGTTGCATTTAGTTTCCACCATCAAGTGGTTATGTAGCCTTGAGGAAGGCACTTCACCAACCCATCATCAACCAACCAGTGTTCATTAAATGCCAACTCTGTGCTGAAACTTACTTGAAAGAAACAAAGCTATTTGGTGTACAATGTCCTCATTCAGTGCCTTGGTTGTACTCCCTTTTAATGACCTTAATCATTCCAAATAACTATAAATGACTTCGTATCACCAATATATAAAGACTGACTTGAACACACAATGGAAAAGTCTTGAAGGAAGCATGACTTAAACCTTATGTTTTACAACAATCAATTGGCTTATCGAGAAGAGAAAAAGAGAGGGAGGGAAGAAGAGGGAGGAGGATGCAGGGAGGGAGAGAAGGGGAGAGGAAGAAAAAGAGAAGGAGAGAAAGAGAGAGAACTCTATAGTTGATATCTTTATTGGTGAGAAGTACAATGTAGTCCATAGTGATACTAAAAGAACAATCAGGAAAAAAACTAAGGATGAAAACTTCAGTGTTCATAACTGAATATGACTTCATTGTTTATAGAGATAACACTGACAGAAAGCAAAATTCAATGAATGACCCTTGAGAATGTGAGATCAGAAAGAGAAACTGAGACCTTTGCAGACTTCCCCTTGAGCCAGATCACATTTTATTTAGCTACCCATAATGAAAACCAGAGAAACCAGCAACCTCACCAAAACTGAGTTCAAATGTAGCCACTTAAAGTCACCAAGAATCCACTGATTTCAGTTGTCAGGGAAACAGAACCTCCTTTTTGGAAAGGAAGGTGATATTTCTTTAAACTCCACCAGCTTTATTTAGTCAGCTAAATCCAAGATCAAAGAGGGTTGTTTAATTCCTCTCTTGAAGCTCTTATGGTCTTAGCGTGTTTAAAATAAAATTAAAATCCAACAATGCAAAAAAGCTCAATTAAGCTTAATTTGTGTGCTTCAACATCTGGCTGGGTGACTGCTCCCCATACTTCACACTTGTACAGTAAAGCACCGCACTTTCTAATTAAGCCCAGCTATTCTATTTCCCCTGCACCAACCAAAGATGAGATTATTGTTTGAGTACAGGACTCTCCAGGAAAAGGCTTAATATATAACAAAGAACTTTCTTCCTTTAAGTACAGGGTAAACATTGGTTTAGATATAGGCTGCCTATCCTACGTGAAGACGGATCTCAAATTTATTTTAGAGATGCTAAGATTTCATTGCTACTCTACTGCACTTGAAAATAAATGCGCGTACACAATCTCTCAATAATCTGAAATATAGTAATGTAGCTTTTGTGCTTGGTCCCAAAATGGAACAAACACTTGGTAAATCACACACAGTGAAACTTTCTGATTTCTTGGGATTGAGATATTTGTGGCTTCTCTAGTTGGCTGGGAGTTCTAGTTAAAAACGTAGCGGACCAGACCCCATTGCCCTTCTCTGCCTCCCGTCGTGAGCAGAGTTAAACACAAAAGAATGAGACTCCAAAGCTGTGCTCTCTGCGCGGCTAATGATACCGATAAAGAAACGTCTCTCACTGAGCCCTACCCCGAGCTCCTTCCTCTGCCCTGCCATGTGTAATTAAAGATGTGAGCCAGACCGAAGTGTGAGATGCAGCTTTCACACCCACACTTTCAACTCCACATTTATCATAAGTTCCATGTGGATTTTTTTAGTTGAAAGCCCATCTTGAAGTATGTTATTATCACCTGGAAACTGTCAACACTATGTTTAAAAAGAAAAGGGGTGGTAAGATTAATAGTAAGGGCTGCGTTTTTGAAGGAAAGGACTCTAATTCAAACTAACAGAGTCTCAGGTGCCCACCAAGCACACTGCTGCTACTTGGAAGAGACAAGAACCAGAAAGACATTCATTTCGAGGTGCATGTGGTGCCTGCCCCACAGGCCTCTCGCTCCAAGAGGAAATGTAACAGCCACGGTGCTGACCGGGCAGGACACATCCAGCCCTGGGCACTACGCACCTCCAGGTAGTATCCAGCCCCAACCATGCAGTGCCTCCTTGTAGCTAAACCAAATAAAATTATATTTTATCGTTTTTAATTTTGCACCCTTCAGAAATGTGAAACTTTCTAGTGAAAATGCTCTTTAATAAGGAAGTGAAACAGTTTTGGAATGTAGGCCTCTCCTATACTTATGTCTAAATATCTAAGAAAGATGAGTGGTAATTCATAGTGGGTTTATGACAGGTGAATAAATTTTTAAAGCTAATATCTTACAAACATTTGAAAATAAACATGGGCAATATTTATAAATCTAGGAAATAGCTTGCTTATTTGATTAAACAAAATTGACCTTTAAAGGTCTTAATACTTTTTTTCCTCAGAGGATTCTGTTCTGGTGATTGAATCAATTTATACACCCCGGTCATATAACAGATAGAACCTCACAGTAAACTGTCTTATTACAGGTAGGTTTGCTTATAGATAAAAACACAGATATGCAATTCATACTCTTATCAGAATAACCTACCAAGGAGGAGATTAAAATAGACATTATATACCTGCTGATGGTTTTCAATATGATCTTTTACTAGTAGAAATACCAGAAAGGTTTTCCTTGGTGTTAACATTCTAAGTTTTCATTGAAAAGCAATATCTATTTAACTAGATGCATCAAATCCAATCATTTAATTAAAACACACACACACACACACACACACACTATTATGGAGAAGTTTTGAAAGGGCATTACGAGTGGCCTAGCCCAGGCCAGTGTGGGTCAGTGGTTAGAGTGTGGGCCTGTGCACTGGCAGCAGTCGCCAACCAGTGGTCTGCAGACCACTGGTGGTCCCTGAGGTCCGAAAGGTTGGCGACCGCTGCACTGGAGGGTCTCAGGTTTGATTGCCAGTCCAGGGCATGCGCCTGGGTTGCAGGTTTGATTCCCACCCCCAGGTCGGAGTGTGTATGGGAGGAAACGAATTACTGTGTCTCTCTCATATGGATGGCTCTCTCTCTCCTCTGTCTCCCTCTCTCCTGTCCCTCTCTCTCTCTCTCTCTCAAAAAAAAAAAAAGAAAAAGACAATAAAAGTGGCCTAAAGCCCTTTAAATATTTCTCTAAAGTTTCATCCTCACATATACACTAGTTTGATTACTTTGACAGATTGTTCAATTTAACCTTAATTCCGTTTATGGCTTTGCTTGACTTTGACCATATGTGCCATGCCAGGAAACTTAGTGTAAAATCTAATTCAGGGAGTCAACTTTGGGATTGTTTCTGTAATAAATAAAGCATTATGCTTTTATTTGAGTTGTCTGGGGGAGTCCCTCTGAATGGACTAGACCAGACATTGTCAACCTTTTTCATCTCATGGCACATAAGCTAATTACTAAAATTCTGCGCACACCAAAAAATATTTTTGCTGATCTGCCAAAAAAAAATAAATAAATAAGGTTTAGTTTTGATTCATTCACACCGGACTGCTGTTGTGTTGGCTGCTGTCATGTTCTCATTTGACAATCTAAGGCAAAAGAGGCCAGTGCCTCTGACTACAGGGTCAGGTATTGCTTGTTTGAAAAGTCCTTGCGGCTCACACGTGGGAAATCGCTGGATTGGACAGGCCAGGGGTTTAGACAGTGGGTTCCATGTGAGGGCTGCTTACAACTAGTTCAGAGTTACCCCCAACGTTGGTTAAGCCAAAAAGTCAGTTATGAGCCCCCTCAGGGGCTGGGGTGCAGGTTTCCTATGCATTTGTTCTATTGTGATCGTCTGCCTGTCCCCCCAGGATCTATTTCGCTGCAGCTCTTGTGTTGACCCCACTACTGGCCGGATCCTTCGCCTCCCCATCAGGCCTGCAGCACAGAGGCTCCGGGCCACCTGATCTGGCGAAACGTTGTTGCCATTCTTCTTCCTTGGCCCTCAAACCTGTTGGTTCCTTTTACTTCCTCAGTTTCATTCTCAGCCGCTCATTGGTTTATGTTCTCTGGGTTCAGCCTAGTAATTCTCCCTCTTATTCCAGAATCCTCCCTCTTACTCCAGAAAACCCGAGCCGGTCTGCACAGCGCGAGCAGAGAGCTTGGGAGCGCAGGGCCTTGAATGCTGTTAATTCTAGTGCAGACGCAGCAGAACAGGCAGAGGAGGGAGAGAAGGAGATTGAAATGACAAACAGAAATGCTGCCTCGAGATCTTTCCAGGTTCGCTCCCTCTCATCTCTAAAACTTACTTTCGATTTCAGGAATCAGAAAATCCCAGCTGGCTTGAACAATAAGGGAAATCACTGTCTCACATAATAGAGTATGAAAAGTGGGGCAATGGAGTCATCTAATGTGGGGTTAGCTCTTTCTCTTTGCTCACTGAGGCATCCGTGTACCTGTGGGTTCCAGTACAAGAATCGGAACCCTCTCTCCCTATTACAGCAGGAGGGATTTAATGTAGGAAGTCGGTGCTACCAGGTAACGATCTTTGGAAGGGCTGCAGAAACAAGCTGTAGGCTGGTCTCCCGCAAAAATTCCCCGAACAATAGCCCACTAACCACGGGGAGGTACAAGGAGCCACCTCAGAGCCACAATGAGCCTGAGGACCTGCAACCACCCAGCGGCTCCTGAATGTGCAGAAAAGTGAAGAAGGCGTTTTTATAGCTGCAGTCAGAGCTCAGGAAGCTGGAGAATGGACAGAGAACCCCAACCACAGCGAATCCCAGCGTTTCCTCACCCCACTCGCCAGCAGAAACAACCTGGGTGGCTACAACTCAGCCGCCCCTTACACCCCCTGCTGAACATCACAGGCGGACATCTGGTCGGGAGGAACCTGTTCTGCCCAGGAACCTGGTTACAAGACAATCTGGGACGTGCTGCTTTGGCTTCCCACCGATTCTCACTTGAGTGAGGATAAATGAAAACTGTAAATTCCTCTAGAGCACCAAGAACCATATTTGTCGCCCTAACCGGTTTGGCTCAGTGGATAGAGCGTTGGCCTGCGGACTGAAGGGTCCCAGGGTCTATTCCGGTCAAGGGCATGTACCTTGGTTGTGGGCACATCCCCAGTAGGGAGTGTGCAGGAAGCAGCTGATTGATGTTTCTCTCTCATCGATGTTTCTAACTCTCTATCCCTCTCCTTCTCCCTTCCTCTCTGTAAAAAATCAATAAAATATATTAAAAAAAAAAAAGAACCATCTTCTTCTTGGCTGAGTCCCATGTAGGAGCAGGATGGAAATCGGCAGAGTCCAGGCGGCCTGAGCCTTGGCTGAAGTTCAGCAGAGTGAGAAGCCATTTCTTCCCAGCCATGGTACCCACGGCCTTCCCTTTAGTCTCACTGAGCCAACCAGGCCATTCGCAGACTTGCTGTCCCATATCAGGGACCAGGCAATGCAAGGGCTCATTGGCTTAGATCAGTGATGGCAAACCTATGACACGCGTGTCAGAGGTGACACGCGAACTCATTTTTTTTGGTTGATTTTTCTTTGTTAAAGGGCATTTAAATATATAAAATGAATATCAAAAATATAAGTCTTTGTTTTACTATGGTTGCAAATAACAAAAAATTTCTATATGTGACATGGCACCAGAGTTAAGTTAGGGTTTTTCAAAATGCTGACACGCCGAGCTCAAAAAGTTCGCCATCACTGGCTTAGATGGAACACTGCTGGGGAATCAACCAAAGTGTCCCCTACAGAGACCTTCCCTGACCACCCGTCTAAGGTTGCTTGCTCGCCTGCCCCAGTAATGCTGTCCTCTTATCCCACTGATAAATCTGTCACTTATCACACTCCAAAATCACTGGTATCTTGTCCATTTAATCCTTTCCCTGTATACTATCTCTTTTCCCCGGCAGGATGTAAGCTCCCTGAAGGTAAACATTTTGTCTCTCTTTTTCACTTCTGTATCCCCATTACCTATAACAATGTGAGATACATACCAGGTATTCAAGAAATTGTTGAACATATACTAGTAAATAAATGCCTATCACCCATGCACTGTGTAAATATTATCACTACAGTCCTTACATTCTTGCCGGTTAGGCCAGTTTAGCAGTTAAGTTAAAAGAAGACTGCCTTAACTGGTTTGGCTCAGTGGATAGAGCATTGGCCTGCGGACTGAAGGGTCCCAGGTTCGATTCCGGTCAAGGGCATGTACCTTGGTTGCAGGCACATCCCCAGTAGGGGGTATGCAGCAGGCAGCTGATCGATGTTTCTCTCTCATCGATGTTCCTAACTCTCTATCCCTCTCCCTTCCTCTCTGTAAAAAAATCAATAAAATATATTTAAAGAAAAAAAAGAAGAAGACTGACAAGGAAGAGCTGTTCGATGTGTGTGTGTGTGTGTGTGTGTGTTACCTATACAATTAACCAGCTCTGTTTTTGGGATTCAGGATTTTGTCTGAATCCTACTATCAGCCATGCATAAATCAGGACCCTTGGCCTTAATGGACATGAGGATTAAGAATACACTACTACAGCTATGGAAAACAGTGCGATTTCGCCCCCCCCCAAATTAAAAATAGGATTATCGTATGATCCAGCAATTTCATTTCTGGGTATATATGCAAGAGAATTGTAAGCGGGGACTTAAAAGAGCTATTTTAGTAACAGCATTATTCACAATAGCCAAAGGTAGAAACAAGCCAGGCACTCATTGACAGAAGAATGGAGAAACAAAACATTGAATATATGGACTGGAATTCAGCCTTCATGGACTATAATTTCAGGGAGGAAATTCTGACAAATGCTACATGAGCCATGAGGACATTATACTGAGTAAAACAAATCAGTAACAAAAAGACTGTATGATCCCACTCATACAAAGTACTGGTGTAGTCCAGCTCAGAGACAGAAGGTAGAAGGGTAGTTGCCAGGGGTGGGGGAGGGAGAAGAGGAGTTGTTTAATGGATAGAGTCAGTTTTGCAAGATGAAAAAGTTTTGGAGAGATTGCAAAACAATGTGAATGTGCTTAAAACTACTGAACTGTACACTTAAAAAGAGTTAAGGGGGTAAATTTTATGTTCTATGTATTTTACCACAATAAAAAAAAATTTGAAAAGTAAATAAAAAAATACATGATGGGCCAAGCACAGCATTTACGGTAATGTAAATTACCTACTTAATCTTCATAATTATACAAGGTAAGCATTATAAATATCCCTATTTTTAAAATTTCAACACAGAAAGTTAAATTAGATGATCAAGTTTATATATCAGGTCAAGGGCAGAGCTGGGGCCAGAATCTGAAATCTCCATTCCATAGATCATGCACAGAGACATACAAATAAGCAGCAGTATCATGTTCTCAAATGGACTATTACCCTCCTATTTAATTGACAAACATTTCCTATTCTTTTTTATACATAGGTGATTAATTGCACACACTAACAACATATTGATGTTGCTACTACATTAAATGAAAACATTAGAGATCTTGCACCCTTGGGCTAAACTTACTTAAAAAGAAAAACTTTTTAAAAATAAATAATGAAAGTAAACTCTGATAGTTTGAAACACACTGGTCTAAGGCTATTTGGGCCAATGGACAGAGAAAGGCCAGGAAGAGATCATTGTATCCACACGTAACCATTTGATAAAGGATGTAGTGCAAAAAGACTGCAACAAACAAAGGTACAAACACTGGTTACTATTTACCAGAAATACGTTACATCTTTTCCTCTGGCCAAATATTAAGATGAATCATGCATTTACTAGAGAAAGTAGAACAGAAATGGAGCCATTAGGCAATCAGAAGACACTATGACGAGGTATCTGGGTGGGAACTGACTTTTAAAGTATGAAGATATTAAAATAAAACAGCAAAGGAAAAAACGACACACATCACTGCAGAAAATTTAAACCTTCATTCGGGTTCCAAAAGCCATGATAAACAAAAGAAAGTGAAAAAGCAATACAAGGAAAATATATTTGAAAAATGTACTATAGACTAACAGCTAATTCCTTTAGAAAAAGAGCTATTATAAATCAATAAGACACAAACACTTCATTAGAAAACTAGATTAAAACCACTAGTCGTTCACAAAACAAGAAATATAAATGGATAGGCACAATATGAAAAACGTTCAACTTCACTACATTCAATTGATCACAATTTTAAACAATGAAGTGGCATTTTTAATTAGGAAAAAGGGCAGTAATTTTTTCAGTAAAAATCTAGATCTACAGAGGCTATAAGGACGAGGTTCCACGAATATACACTACTAGTGAGGACAAAATGGCATATACATGAAAATGCCCATAGCCTTCGGGAAATGCATGTCCGCTTAATTATCAGAGATCCAGGCAAAATTAGTTGTAAGACATTTGTCACTGTTCTGTGTATAACAACAACAAAACTATTAAAACAAAACAAATAAGGGAACAGCTAAAGTCTGATATGCAATAGCTAATATTTGAAAAACATCAAATCAGTTTTCAAAGAATACTTCATGTGAAAAACGTTGAGACAGTTAAGTGCAAAAAAAGCAAACCACAAAATGTGCAAATATATCTTTCTATATGTGTGTGTATATGTCACTTTTAGAAATATACAAAAGATCTATGAGTATGTATGTATATTTGCATTTAGCTATCACTAGAAAAAAACACAGGTAGAAAATTCACCTGAACGAAAAAAAAATGGTTATATATGAAAAGCAGAATTAGTGCTGCCTTTTTTCTGTGATTTTCAAATATTCTTGAATAAATTGAAACTATAATTAGAAAGCATTCGATGATTTTATAAATACCCTGTAGGTATATTAAACCTGTCAACACTCACTGGAGGCCATTGTATCATGCTAAGGGACTATTTTAGAAAACCGCAGCGGTAGACACAAAAATAACTCCTCATATCATGGGATATTCTGGGAAAAGAGGCACGTATTGGTAAAAAGTTTGCAATGTAAGTACAGTAGAAACAGAAGTGCAACAGCATGGGAGCTGATACCCTACCTGAAAGCCTGGAAGGCTTCTCAGAGAAGGCAGCATATAAGCTGTGTATCAGAAAGGCTGGAGCCCATCTGGTAACTGTGGGAGGTTTTCTCAACAGTGGGTGTCACCACTTAGACCCCAGCAGCCAATAAAAACAGGAAAGGCTGAGTACTGTGCCTCCCTTCCCTTGCTTCTCAACCAATTATGGAGCCTGTTCTTCCTCAGCTTCTTCCAGATGGCGATTACCTAGCAACAAGACAATCCACTCTGTGGAGCCATCAGGACTATTGCTCTGGAAAGAGCCCTCGTTCTTCACAATAGTGTGTGAATTAGGGCCCAGGAATGAACTCTTCTCTGGCATTCCTAAGTCCATGCTTAAGTTACCCAGTCTTCAGTGATAAAATAAAAGGGGTCCCCAGTCTAACAGTAATTTGGGAAGTTTAACCAAGACAGGGCAGAGCAAGCAAAATCACACCTTATGAAAAATGGCTGTTTCTCTATTTACTTGAAAATCTTTTGATGTTATAGGTGATTTTAATATTCTACCTATTTTTCAGAAATCAAAGAGATAACTTATTGCTAGTAATCTCCCTCTAAGAAAAAAGTTACAACTGAAAATGCTATGAAAATATTGCACAAAATGAGCCATAAATTTTTAAAAAGGAGTTAAATACAGGAAATAATCTTTGTTAAATATGTTTTCTAGGGAGATCCACTGTGTCCCAATCCTTAAATTAGAAAGTTGGAAAAAAAGATTAACTGAATCCCAGTTGTTAATTGCACAGGCTGGGTGGATTAGAACTGAAGATAATTAATTGCTTAATTTTAATATTCGTAAGACTAAATGGATGATGATAAAATTTCCAGTAGTCAGTTTTGAGGTCCAGGAGGAAAAGATTATTTCTTTATAGGCCTGGGAGCTCTAGGGACCAAAGACATTTTAAATGTCTGTGTTTAGTGAGTAACAAGTTGGGTAAATAATAGAAGAGGTCCCTAAAGAGAGTATGGAAGTTCAAGTTCAAATTGCCTTTTACTATTTGAAATTTGGAATATAATTTTATATGGCAAGGGAGGTCTTCATTTTCTTTTAATTTTACTGCAGCTTTAGTGATTAGCATTCCTGTCCTATAGTGTCAACAGTAAATCCAACAGATCCGAAGTCCATTACTTTCCATCTGGAAAAAAAAGACAGTGTTTATCACCTAGACAAAATTTTTATGTTCTTAATAACTCAAGAGCATGCTCTGATTAATTGGAAAAACTGTGATTGTGTCTAAGTTGTGCCCTCTTTTTAATTATTAAACTTGTAACAAAGCAAATGATGAAGAACCAACCATTTGCCAATGCTGAGAGCCCAGACAAAAACATGCTCCAAGAATTCACACAAACAGAATCCATTAAAAAGCTGGCTGCAAAGGTAAACAATGAAGGCTGAGAAGATGCAGGGCTGTGGAGACCACCAGAGAACAGAAAAAAGCCTCCTTCCTCCTCTACACAAATGTCAGCCTGCTCAGCAGGAGGAAGGACCATGGTCTGCAGCCACCCTGACCCCATGGGATCACAGAATCAGGGAAGTATGGTGCGTGCATGTGTGTGTGTGTGTGTGTGTGTGTGTGTGATACACATGTATCATTTCTCTGAAATCAAGCTTCCTATTTATTAGCTGTGTCCTTGTATGGCTTGTTGTCAATATGTATCTCATTTGAGGAAATCAAGGCTCACCTGGGCTAGAAACCGGGAAATAAACTTGGGCGAATACCTGCCTCCTACTGTCAGCACTAATCACCGCTGGGCCCTGGGGACTCCCTCGGTCCTTTCTCTCCTGCCCGGTTTTTCTGCTGCAGCTGATCCTCCACGGCAGCACTAAGCCACCCAACCGCAGAGCGGCCTCCTGTATCCTCATCCGCTCCTGTTACTCTCTCCCTAAAACCTCAGGCGCCCCAGTGCTTTCGGAATCAAGTCCAAAGCCCCCCAAACAGCATGCAGGACCCTCTGAAGTCTGTCCCCTGCTCTTACCTTCTAGTCTCATAGCTGTCAGCTGCCTCTTCCCTGGTTAACTGGTCCGAAGTTCGGTTTTTAGAACTTATCGCCTTTTGCCACATCACGACTAGTTGCAACTTTCAAGGTCCAGCTTAAGGGTCACATTGTCCATCCAATGTTTCCAGTCCCTCCACCCAAATCTATTTCTCTCATCTTAGTTCACTTTCTCAGGGCAGGTAGGACCCCCAGCCCACGTACAGACCAGAGCCACACGTGTGCCCCTCTGTCTATCCAAATAGACAGTAAGCTTCTTGCACAGAAGCTTTTCCTCCACAGAGCTTGGTGTTGCTCACTGCACAGAGCAGGTGTTCAGTCTGCGCAACGCCATGAACAAAGCCAGCACTGATTCTGAAGGCAGGTGATTAGAGATTAAAGACAGCACAGCCATGGCCAGCTCGTTCAGTGGTTAGAGCATCAGCCTGTGAACCCAAGGTCTCAGGTTTGATTCCCAGTCAAGGGCATGTACCTCAGTTGCAAGTTCCCCAGCCCTGGTAGGGGCGTGTGCAAGGAGGCAACCAATCCATGTGTCTCTCTCACATTGATGTTTCTCCCTCTCCTCCCCCTCTCTTCCTGCCTCCCTCGCAATCACTCTAAAAATCAATGGGGAAAAAAATATCCTCGGGTGAAGATAAAAAAAAAAAAGATATTATACATATAACTTAATTGAACTGAAACTCTTAGTCCCAGGATGGGCACCTGCAGATTTTTATTAGGTTCCACCATGGATGGCATAATTCTAGCTCATATTGTGCTGATGATGCACAGTGTTCCCTCTCAATCTTGGCCAAACCCAGGGAAGCAATTTCCTATTTGATTAAGGGCATGGCAGCAGTGAGGACTGGATTGTAAAAATTTACTGTTAGGGTGAGAATGTAAATCTAATTGTGGGTCAAACGGGAAGCATTCTGAATGGCATTTTTCATAGGAAGTATCTGAATAGCCTATTTCAGAACACTCACAGTCACCTTCCGCACTACGCCCAGCTTTGGTAACTCTAATTTTAAGACAGGTGCCCATTCTCCCTGCTGTAGGAGCCAGAGAGGGGGTGGAGGCTGCGCAAATGTCCCCGCTTGTCAATTCCCGCCTTAATTATACCTCAGCTAGGCGATTCTTACCATTTACACGGCAGTGAACGCACTGCACAACACATCAGTCTTCACACAGCAGTTCCCAAATTGTGCCTTTGGATTTACATTATGTTTAATGGTGCGTTTTAAATGAAGTTTCCTCTCTTTTACATAGCAATATTCAAAGACTTCCTACCTAAAATCCTAGGCGATCCTAAAGGGTTTCCTTCTCTATCTCGCCTCCAGAAATTCTCAGAGGATGGTAAAGATCTTGAATTTTTTTGTGGTTGCATCGATTTCTTTTAGCCATCGATCACGCCTTCATTGCCTTGAAACACTTAAAAATGAGCAATTGAAATGAGCCCTATGTTGGTCACTAGCCTCAGTAATTGTGTTTGTAAAAACATAAGGGCCTTATGTCCAACATTATTATTATTATTAATTTACATTATATATCAATGTTAGTAAATGAAATATGATATATATACTTACTAATACAACTATAATACATAACATACAGTATATTGATATACATTTTTATAATTATAAAATTAATGCCATTTTAAATCCTAGATCTCTACCCAGCACCACTCTCAGTACTTTAAATGCATTTTTATTATATTCCCACAACATTCCTGAGGTTGAGCTTTATCTCCACTTTACTGATCAGGAAATTGAGACCAAGCTGGGCATAGGGAAGAGCATAAAAATATTAATGAAGCCCTAACTCAGCCTGCTATTTCCTCCTCTGTGTTAATCTGTCCCCACCCATCAGGGAATTCATGGTGCAGTGTGAGTAAGAGTTCATCCCAGGGCCTCACTGCACCGGGGTTACTTCCATCCTATGAAAGAATGCGCACCCCTGCACTGGGGCCCCCATCAGGAGCTGCCAGCCCTGAGATGAACACGTAGTCCTGTGAGTCACACCCCTTCTCCAAGCCTTGTCCTTGGAACGCCACTCCTCGGATCTCCTTCAATAGAGCCTCACAAAGACGACCTTTCCGCTGGACTTTTCCCCAAAGCCACAGCCCCCTCTTCCCAGTGCTCCTCCAAAGTTTGGTCAGATTTTAGTGTTTAAAGAAATAATAGTGGTGTTTTTTTTTAAGATTTAGTTTAATGTTACTATTTACTCAAAACAGCATTTATCATGCCTGCTAAATGTGAGTTTATTTCCCAAGTATTATGAGAGATGCAAGAGTGCCCAGGGGACCTCCAATTATGAGAGGAAAAATGACAGAAATGTAGAACAAATTTCAACTTTTTCTCATTTTAATAACAGCTAAAAATATTTTAATACAGATAGATAATAAAAGACATGGTACATGGCAGTACATGATTGTCAATTGTATTGTACTGTTAATTATTCTAGAAGGAAACATTCATTCCAAGCAGAAATAATTTCCTCTTCTCAGGATTGATACAACAGTTAATATATGTAAAATCCTCAACACGTAGAAGGAACTCATTAAATGGTCACTTTTATTAGTAGGAGTATTATTATTCTAATAAAAATAATACATGTTAGTGTTTACCATTGACAAAAAATATTTGCTTACAACCCCTCATTAGATAAGATTTTATATGTGTTATCTGATGCAAAGCAAGATTTTGGGAGAATGTAGAACTAATCTGTGTTGAATCCCTGCCCTCGAAGTACTTTTGAGGTCATGAAATCTGGCTAGAAATCATGAAGACTGAGCAAGATGAGTTTTATCAAGAATGCTAGATGGATTCCAGGAAAACATAAATTGTCAATTGTATTATACTGTTATATCGGAACTCAGCCAGAAGGTTGGGGTAAAAATCTAGGGGTTAGGTAAAAGGTCTAGTAACATGGTCACAGAGAGAAAACACCTAAGAGAACTTTTTACAGGGAAAAGAAGCCATGCCTGACAACATTCCATTTGGGACATACAGGAGAGTTAGGGGCCCACACCTAGAGCCTGAGAAGAGGGACATGGGGTGGAACCGCTTCCAGAAATGGGGGAGGGGGAGAAGTTACAGGTTTGGAAGTTGAGCTAAAGTCCCACAGTAAAGCCTTACAAAGTCTTAGAGACAACTCCTTCCAATGTATAGCAACAGGAAGCACTTAGCAAGGATGAATATATGTTAGTTAAACTTTAAAGATTAAATTACAAATTTACTCAAGTGATTTAAACTTATACTGCACAAGCAGCAGTTTTAAGTCAGAAGAGATCGGAAATGTTCCCAGAGTTTTAAGTCGGCTATTTTACTCCAGTGAAAAGCATGTTCACTTTGGACGCTAAGTACATAGCCCTGTGACGGGCTGGTATAATTGCATAGTTCCACTGAAATAATTGTATTGCTAACTTACTAGTTTTCTGTTAATTATCACTTCACAATTAGAAAAACTATTACTTTTTAAACCCACATTAAGTGGGGATTAAGCAAGCATGGAAAAGGGAGGCAGCAAGAGAAAATATAAAAAGACGCTATTAATATTATCAGTTATAGTTGGACACTTGTTCATTTAATAAATCTTTGCAGTATTAGCAAGATGGATGGGAAGTAGTGCAAATGAGAAGAACATGAGATAAGCGATCATTTGTTATCATTACTGAGATATAAAGTATGATTCAGTGTTTCATAATGGATATTAAATTTGATTTAACATATGGCCAGCTCATTTGCTGAAAACTATCCTTAAAGACATAAACTCATTCTAAAGGCAAAGCCATTGTCTTAATAACAGGCTTTGAATTATCTCTCCATAAGCGTCCAAATAAACTCTCCAAACACAAGCATGGGGAGAAAAAGTGCAAAAAGCAGTTTCCTTATGAACAACAACAACAAATGCACTATATACCCAGAGTCACTGGGTATATTATGGAAAATACTGTTGCCTAGATTAAAAGAGTAAATAATTAGTCTATTTTAACAGCAATACGGTGAGAGTCTGTTGAAATAAAGGGTCAAATGATCGACAGAGAGACACTATCTTTGTCACTGCTGCAGCAGCCACCTAAGAAATTCTCCTCTGTCAACTTTATCTCTATAATCATGATAGAAAGTCAGTACCCACTTAAGTTTAGTGGATTAAGCAGCTCAGTGTGAGTGCTGTTAAAATAATTTATAATCTATCATTATACTTTAGGAGTGATCCTACCTAGAATGAGAGACACTTAGAAACATTTGTTACATGAATAACTCCTATCAGTCACTCAATTTTGTCTGAATTCTCAGTTCCATCAAGAGAAATGCAGTAAAATGTTTGAAGCAATTTATGTACTTCCTAGAGACATCAGTTTGAATCCTGGAGATCTTTAGCAGCCCTGTGTCAATCCCATAGTTGATGTCTCATTTCCTGAGATAGCGGGTATCTTCTCTAAAATCAAGCTCATTAATAAAATGTCTACCTTACAAACAAAACCTGCATCTTCTGTTTTTATTGATGACTGTGCCTTTCTACATCTTTGGGTACCTATTCTTATAACCCAGCCTACACTCATCTGAAATAAGAGACTGCTAGGCAGGCCCATTATCTGCCTTTGAAAGCGATCAGGATGTAGGGAGTAGCGTTTCACCCTGCTGTATGCACTAAATCAATATCTGTTGTTAGGTTGAATCTTCTCTGATCAAAGTGTCATCCAATTCGCATTTAGCTCTCAGACGCACGTCTACAAAGGAGCACTTCAGCAAAAAAAGCTTTATGCGCCCATTGTTAGGTTGTACTCTTTAGGGAACATTATTTTATCTGGTGTTGAATTTACTCATTGATAACATCAATACCGATCTTTGACACCAACTAGCTTTATGCTAATGAGCCCACCACCCTGAATCTTTGCCTTCATTTCCCTCCTTTGCTACATGAGTTTGATCTACGTCTCTGATTCATGAAAGCAGAGTCCATTACCGAGCCAGCTACACTGTCCCCTGAGGACTTTGCTGGGGCCCAACCAATAGATTAGACCTGGTGGGGACCCACAAATTCTGCGTTTTATTAAGTTCCCAGATGATTTGCAGGAGTATCCTTATGGGAATGATGGATTAGATATAGCTAAAACGAACCAAAGCATTATATATTGAGCTCATTCAACCATTAAGTCATAAAAGAAAGAAGCAGCATGCTGAGTCAGATCAGTAATCCCTTCTGTGGAGATATCTAGCTGCCCCTCCAGGAAGCTGACCTCAGAAGGCCAGAACCAGGACGGACCGACAGAGCTGAGGAACCGAGCAGTGAGTGTCTGGAATTCCCACTCTTCTCTCCACAGGATTTTGGACATGTTTGTTAGCCTCTCAAAACATAGGGCTCTTTCTCAGTAAAATGGGTGATAATAAATTCTACTTTAGAGGTAGATTGTGCAAAGTAAATATATATAAAGTACTTTCGAAAAGGCAGTATTCTAGATCAGGGGTTCTCAAACTACAGCCCGCGGGCCACATGCAAATACAAATATTGTATTTGTTCCTGTTTTTTTTTTTTTTTACTTCAAAATAAGATATGTGCAGTGTGCATAGGAATTTGTTCATAGTTTTTTTTAAACTATAGTCCAGCCCTCCAACGGTCTGAGGGACAGTGAACTGGCCCCCTGTTTAAAAGTTTGAGGACCCCTGTTCTAGATACTTGGGAGGGCTATTATTGGGCTTTAATCACCATTCAACACATAACAAGTGCTAAGAAAACAATGGGTTGAGGGAACAGCATTTAATCCACTGACTATGAGACGTAATTCATTCCATACATTTTTACTGAGTGACTAATGTGTGAGGCACTGTGACAGTGGGGCTGCCCCTTTAGACCCACTTCCTGCCCTGCTCTCTGCCCCGAGGCTGACTGGCATGGACCACACTGATGGGTCTCCTTGCCTTCCAGCTTCCTCTGTAATCTGGCCAGTGAGGGTTCTAGCAGGAGGTCCAACGGAAAAAAATGAGGTCAAGTCCCCATTCACAGAGATCCATGGTTCCTCCCAAGGCAACCTGCTCTTCCCAATTCTCTCCCCTGCCGTGGACCCGGACCACTCCCTGCCCTCATCTCTTTGGGCTTGAGTAGCAACAAGTCCCCTGCTGTGCCCAGGTTCCTGCAATGCTGTGGTTCCTATACTATACACAGCACCACACATCTCTAGAGAGCCTTTGAAAAGAACCCCTCCTGAGCACGCTCATTTGCGTGTGCCTCCATTCCAGTGAGAGTCTGATGCAAGCACTGTGCCAGGAGTTGGAGAATAAGGTGATAAACAAAAAGGTCCTCTGTTGCTCTCATGAAGTTCTAACAGTGACCACCATCATAACAAAAACCTTCATACGCAGCTACCATTTATTGGACACATATCGCGTGCCAACCTCTAGAGAAATCATACCTCTAAGGTTGGTGCAATTATGATATCTATTTTGCAAGTGGAAAACCCTGAAGCTAAGAAATACAAAGCTCACATAAATATTAAGCAACAGAACTTGGGTTCAAGCCAGGATCAACCCAATCCAGAGCACACCCTCTCGAATACTAGGGTGACTTACCTCAATGATGTCCCTGCCAAATGGCCCTTCAGTGTGAGTGGTAGAAATTCCCTACCCTTCTTCCCATGCCAGATCTGGCCAGGCTCAGAAAGCCCAGCTCGTGCATGAGAGAGAATTGAAATCAGTCCTCTCACCACTTTCACACAGCCATTCCCTTACAAGTTCCCTCCTGTGTAAGCTAACACTCCTCTCCAGAGAGACTCGCTCTTCTGTAACTAGCAGACTTTGTTCAAACCACCAAATTGACCGTTTTCTTCCATAACTGAAGACAAACGCAGGCGAGCTATGGAGAGGCCTGCGGGGCGCCCTTCTCTGGGGAGTATCCTGGGACCTCGCAGGCCTGCGTGCTGAGATCGGGCACCTTCCTAACTCCCCTCTAATGGTGCAGTCTCCCACGTGCCTGAGCTGTCCCTTCTGGATTTACAAGTGGCCCTCCTCTCTGACCTGGAGGCCAGAGACCTCAGCTCATCTAATGTTTCCAAAATAGTCACCCCAACCCCAGCTGGGCTGACAGGCACACAGCCGCACTAACTTTATTAATTAGTACCAGGACCTTTCGAGAATTGATTTCCACTTTGCTCCTGGCCTGTGCATTTCTGCCTCAGATATCTAAACAGCAAATCATGTTATCTTATAATGAAGTGATAATCTTCATGACTGGGAAGATGACAGGACTATAAATGACTCATGCAAGTGATTAAAATAACTTCCTCTCCCTTCCCACCAGCCCTGGAAATGTCTCCAACTTGACAGAGCTATTAGTTGTTAATAAACTCTCCATGACACGAACCCCAATCTATTCAACAAGATTATGATTCTACTAAGTTACGCTCCAGAAACCATAAACAATTTGATCTTTATGCTTAAAAAAAGTACAACCTTAGGAAGTTACATAAATTCAAAAAAATAACTGAATTTAATATTCAGATTGTTAAAGTTGCAGCTCTATATGACGTGTGTGACTTAGATGTATATAAGGTCAAAGTAACTTGAGGGTCACTGTTGATATAATATGGAGCATTTAATATGCAGTATGAACAAAAGGCTATAACAAGGCTAGTTTTACTTCAATGAGTGAACTGAATTTTTATTGAGCATTTACTGGGTACTGTGATATGTGTGCTCAGGATATTATAGTAAGCAAGACACAATCTCTGCCTTTAAGGTCGAGCAGGGCCAAGTGTCAGGAGGGCAAATAACATTATTCTGCAGCCAACAGACTGCCACAGTATTTAAGGATCAGGTGGAGAGAGTGCTGGGATTGATTAGCAATGCCTGCCAAAGGGCTAGACATGGAACGATAGTCCATTCGCAAATGAATAAACAGATGCGTAAATGTCATCTTTCTGATAAACTGTGAGCTCCTTAAGGATAAGCTTCATGGTCATTCCACTCCCGTACCCCTCAAAACTCTAACAGTTCTCTGTACATAGTAGACATTCACTTTGCTGGAAAAATGCCTAGAGGGATTGTGTTAGTTTCTGACAACATAATTTTCATAATTTTGTTGCCATTGTGGATATCTCATTGGTTTTTAAACCTTTCCTTCCCAGTCACTCTATCCTTTTTTCCTTCCCTTCTTTCTATACACAGGCATACATTTTATTGTGCTTAATTTTACTGAGCATCACAAATTGAAGGCAAGATCCTTTCTGAGATTCTGCATTTCTCTCTGGACCCTCTGTTT
>NC_081853.1:8404253-8575848 GCF_963259705.1 Myotis daubentonii | reverse complement strand
GCTAATTAATTAGTAGCTAATTAATTAGACACATGTATTGAGCCCTGCCATGTGTCAGGTATGTCCTGGGCACTTGAGATTAGCAGTGAGCTTACATTCTAATGGGGGACACCTAATAGGAAATTCATAGGTATGTTGGAAAGAGATACATGCATTAGAAAAAAAATAGAGCAGAGAATAAAAATATAAGTGGTGAAGCATGAGCAGAGAGGGGTGCCTTCATAAACTTGTAACATAAAAGCATTAGTACATGTTAACAGCTTAAGATAGTGCCTAGCACGGTGAGTTCTCCTTTCTCTCTCTCTCTCTCTCTCTCTCTCTCTCTCTCTCTCTCTCTCTCTCTCTCCTCTCGCATATATAGATGAACTTGTTTGGATTCAAGAGAGAGAAACAGGTTAGCCTAATTTAGGCAAAATAGGAATTTTACTAGAAGTGGTGTAAGTAGGCCTAAAGAACCACAAGCAGTCAAGAACCAGTGCCTGTGGAGAACCCGTCACAGTCTCACCTGCCCAGGTCTGGGAAGGCTGGGAAGAGCAAAAGAAGTTCATCTCAGAAAGGAAATTGGTGAAAAGATGATGTAGTAAGACAGAAAGACGATCTCATCTAGTTAATAGTCTGAACTGCACTAGGTCCATAAGATAGATTCAGATTACAAACAAAGGTACTGGAGGAGGGTATTAAACACCCCCAATACTAGCCGTAACCCAATAGGATGTCACTTTATTGGATGGGTTTTCATTTAGTAGCATAAAATATATATTACGATTTTCCTACCTAAAAAATTACCAAATTTCGTTAGGAATGGACAGACAACAATCACAACTATGGTAAATTCATTCTTGGAAACCTGTAAATGGATTCTGAGGAATTAAGTAACCTCTGATGAGGACATCATTATCCCAAAGGTAGCCAGCTGGATACCAAAGTGAAACCAAACCAGACATGCGCCTTTGGATCATCTCTTTCAAACCAAATAAAACCAACATTGGACAAAACCATTGCTGAACTTGGCTCCAATCCATATCACCCCTGTTTTCTGTCTTCATTTAGATATGTCAAATGCTTATAGCTCTAACACACGGCCTGCCTGTCCACCCAGAGGGGAACCTGACCGCAGTCAGCCTGAAGGTGTAGGGCTCTGCGGTCTGTAAAACGCTGCGGTAGTGTATCTGAGAGTGTAATTACCAGGTCACCGTGATTTACAAAAACTTTCTCATCGGAGACATAATAACTAAACAGATCGTACTTCTGCTTGAGTAATTTAAACACTTGATGTGTCCCCTGAATCTCTGTTAACACGAACAAAGGCAGGAATTGATTTGCCACGCTACCTCCGTCTGCATATTTCACTTCCAATCTCTGGGCACGCTGATTCCCTTATCCTCATGGAGTTTCTTTTTGGACAGAAATCCCACATTTTTCAATGAATCGTGCTTATTTTGGATGTCAACATGATGCAGGTGTGTGAAGATTTAGAGGAAGGATATGAGTTTGAGATATAAATGATTTGGGTTTCAGATACGGTAGGCCAGAGAGACTTACTTTTTATGGCCAAATGGAGTGGTAATATATTTGGACATATGGAATTCACGTTATGTCTAATTTTCTTCAATGTTGTTGGCAGGGAAGCCATCACGGGAGGAACGGCTTTCGGTCCCTGGTGGTTTTGCTTAAGCAGCGGAGCCTCACCAGCCAGCATTTGGTTCTCACATTGTTCGTCTGCTCAGGCTGCAGAGCCACAAGCTGCCAGTTAATAAAAGGACCATCTCCTGTCAAGTGTTGGGGGAGTTAAAGCCGTTCAAATACAGACGCAGTACCCCTTCTAGACCTCACCATGCTTAGGAAGTACCTGGAGGGAGACAGTACTATGGACTCCAAGTAAAAAGAATTGGGACCCAGACTTCCTTCACCCCTTCAAGTCTTCAGAGCCAAAATGGAATATGGAGATGATCCAAGCCAGTGTTTGTTAAAGTGGGATGTATTTGCCCATGTTAGCAGGCATGCTCGGTTACAAGGTGTTGGTACAGGCACTATTCTGAGCACCTTACATATATTGCCTGATCTAAAATCTCAGAATAATGCACTGAAGTTGGCACTCTTATTACCCTGATTTTGCAGATGAAGAAATTGAGGCCCAAAGAGGATAAATGGTTTGCCCAGCACCACAAACTGAGTGGCAGAAATGGGATTTGAACTCAGGCTGTCTGGCTTCAGGATCTGCGCTCTCAGTTACTTCACTATACCTATTGGTTTCATGTGTGTCTATATTAACATGTATTTGGAACTAAGAGATTACTAGGTTACTAGCTGTTTCTTCTCTGGATAAGCCTAAGGGATGCAGAGTGCTGGTAATCCATTCAGTACAGGTATGGTGCCCAAATGCGCCCGAGGATGAGTCAGATTTCCAGTGATGGGATCTTCTACAATAACACTTTAGAAGGATGAGTATTAGGATATTTTATGCTGTGAAATTAAAGCCAATATGCCTATATTAAATTACAGATTTATTTAACATTTGTAGGTATACTGAATATCTATGTATATGGCTTTACTCTTTTCAGGCCTATATTTTCCCTCCCAAATGGCTAAAATTTTGAAGGCTGTGTAAGAGTGATTCATTTTTGGAAACACTGACTCTAGTTCAAATCTTTTATTTTATGAGTGAGAAATTTAAAGTGTGGGTTGGTGCCCTCGCCGGTTTGGCTCAGTGGATAGAGCATCAGCCTGCATACTGAAGGGTCCCTGGCTTGATTCCAGTCAAGGGCACATACCCGGGTTTCAGGCTTGATCCCCACTAGGGGGCATATAAGAGGCAGTTGATTGATGCTTCTCTCTCATCATTGATGTTTCTATCTCTCTCTCCCTCCCTCTCCTTTCCTCTCTGAAATCAATAAAAATATATTAAAAAACAAAAACGAAGTGTGGGTTGGTAAAGCAACCTACTAAAAGTAACACAGACTTTTCCTATTAAATTGTTAAAATACCGCCTCCCTCTAGGTACTTCCTAATCATAGTAAGGTCTAGAACGGGTACTGCGTCTGTATTTGAATGGTTTTAACTCCCCCAACACTTGACAGGAGAAGGTCTTTTTATTAACTGGCAGCTGCTTTTTGAACTCTTACTATGTATCAGGTACCATTTTCGGTGTTATTCCGAGGCTTATACTATTTAAATTTAATTACAACTTGTAAGGTAGATTCTATTGTTATTATCTCCATTTTATAGATAAGGAAACTGAGGCTTAGGAAGGGTATGTGACTTGCCCTGAGGTCACGTAGCCGTAAGGGATAGAGTTGGGAATTGAACCCCAGTCTTTCTAATTCCAGAGCATACGATGTCATCTTCTCAAGTACATTTCCATGCATGTGCAGTCTTAGCAACCTTAACAGTTAATTACACAATAATTCCATCTGCATTTCTTTCAGCGTCACAGGGCCTCCCACTGCCTCTGTTTACTGAGATTAGCTGTCATGAAACATAACTTCAGAAGGAAAAGCTGGGAAGTACTACACTGAAGGGACCTTCTTCAAAAAAGAGCTATTTGAAAAATTTCAAAATAAATGCAGTTTAACACTGAAAGCTATCAACATCTCTGCCACAGTAGTAAACATGCCCCATTTTAATGTGATGAAATAATGCCTAGAATACAAAAAAAAATTTTAAATGGTACATTCACAAATGTTTTGTAATACAATGATCATGTTTTCATAACAATATAATGTCACTTGGCAGAGATGAGCCAAATATAATTTCATTTCTCCAACAATTCTCCCTCTCAGCCTTCTGCTTTAACCCTCATGTCGTTTTGTACTTTTAAATTATACTAGACACTGATATTACTTCAGTGACAAACACGAGCCTTCAGGTAAGTCTTTCATGAGAAAGAGAACGTCCAGGGTTTCTTTATAAACAGCATCTTGATTAACTGCCGCCCTTTGGTGCTGATGAAATGAAGCAAGTTAATAACATCTGCTCCCATTGCCAGTGGAGGATGGTGGCTTCCAGAGGAGTGTCAGTGCTTTGTTCCGAGGCTGTAAACCTGATCTTCTGCCCTAAACAAGCGGAACCCACTGGAGCGAAGCTGCCGTGTACATATAAGTGAGGAAATGTATTCCAAGGGGAGCACCACAACCACTTCCCCATTTTTCTCTCATCACAGCCAGATGAGTCAAGTGCTATTATCCCTACGTTACAGACTTGGGAAACTGAGGCCTCATAATTAGCAGGCAGTGGAAACAGACAAACACCAGCATCCACCTGCTTGTAAACTCACTCATGTGCTGGGGCAGGAGAGTGGGCAATGCACAAGGGGGTCCTCAGAACACACAGGTTCCTGATGATGTCTCTCTCATCATTGCTTGCGTTTTCTAAACACTTTTTCTGTGATTAAGGAACTGAATTGTTGATGAGGCAATAGGCAGCACAGAGCAAAACTCCCAACGTAATGCATTCCCTCTACATGGGGAGTTGGGAATAGGCAGCCTGGTCTTTGGGCATAAATACGTATTGCCCTCACTAAGGGCTGTTACTCAGGCCAGCTGGTCCGTTCTGCCCCACAAAGTGGATTGCACCAAAAGTATATCATCTCAAGGAAGAAAGTAGAAATCTCATACTGAAACATCTTCATCCTTGAAAACCAGGATGTGCCACAGTTCTAAGAAGGGCTATTTATTCCCACCGTTGGGATGGATGTAATAACATCTGATCACAAAAAGGATAGACTCTAAGATCTAAACTGCCCCCAGCATAGTATCCCGATGCCTTACCATGGCCCACAATGCCTTCCGTGATGGCATCTGCTTGGTCTCTCCTTCCCCAGGAGGTCTGGATCATTCACACCTCAAGGATTCAGCTGTGTCCTTGGCTGGAATGCCTAACCCACTGACCTACTCAGGGTTCACTTCTCCATGTTCCCATCTCAGCTTAAATGTCACTTGCCCAGGCAGTTCATTCAGGCAGGCATGGCTTTCTACATGATCTTATAATTTCCCTCTTCACAGCATTGATTGCTCTATGAATCTTCATGCTTTGATTTCCTGTTACTGTCTGTCTCCATCACTAAAAACCTCCCTGAAAGTAGGAATGGTCTCTGGTCTGCAACTGTTTCCTCAACACCTAGAAGATTGCCAGGCATGTAGTAGATGCTTAATGCATACTTGTGATTTTTAATTAATAAAACCAAGGGCATAAATATCTATACTAATCAAAGGGTAATGTGCTAATTAGACCAGACATCTTCTGGACATCCTTCCGGATGTTCTTCTGGACAAAGCCACAGTGGTGGGGGCCGAGGCAGAGGCAGTTAGGGGTGAGCAGGCTGGTAGGGGAGGGCAGTTAGGGGTGATCAAGTGGGCAGGCAGGTGAGTGGTTAGGAGGCAGCGGGCCCGGATTGCAGGATTGGGCCTAAAACGGCCGTCGGACATCCCCTGAGGGGTCCTGGAATGGAGAGGGTGCAGGCCGGGCTGAGGGAACCCCCCCATCCATGCATGAATTTCATGCACTGGGCCCCTAGTAGTTTATATAATTTTACATTATATAAGTAGCCCTTTTTTGTAATGGAAGTACTCTGAGTTCAAAGGGAAAGGCCATATATAATAGGAAGGTTTGTCAGTTAATTTATTATTTGCTGGATATTTTTAGTATTAACTAAATTCTCTTGTTTCCATTAAGCATCATCTCTAAGCTCCTTCTTCCCAGCTCTGAGCCCACTCATGTAAAGCACGTGCCACCTTCCTGCCCCAACCCCCTCATCTCCCCTCCAGCCATTTCTATTTCTCTCTCCCCCTGTTTTCATCAATCTGATCAGATCCTCCCCCAGCTTCATGCATTTCCATCACATGCCAACACCCTTAGGAGGAAGTCAAACTCGTTAACGTGACTTGGAAAATATTTTATAATCCTGCCCACCTCATGTCTCTAGCTTCATTGCTTGCCCCTCACTTTCCTTTCTCTCTAGACTCCAGCCGTTTTTCTTCAGTTTCCAGAAATCACCAAGTTCTCTCTTGCCTCTGGGCCTTTTCCCTCTGCCTGGAACACCCCAATTCACCAAACTAACACCTAATCATCCTTTAGCTTTGAAGTAAAGGTCACTTCCTTCTGGTAGCTTCCCTAACCACCACACCTTCTCCAGTATGGACTTCTCCAGCGTCTTATTACCCCTCGCCATTGCAGCCCTCAGAGGCTGCACATAACTTCCAGCTCCCTCGCTTTCTGCACCCAGCAGACCGTACTTGTCTTGCATACTCTTGTACCCCAAATGCTGAGCACTATGCTTGGTACTTTGTTGCCACTTAGTAATTTAAAAAAAATAAGCTAGAACGAAGAGATGCTTACTGCATGGCTTTAAAGGAAAGCTCCAAGTTGCCATTGGAGACTTTTCACCAACTATCAAAGTGTCTGAGAAGCCGCTGTGCCCGGAAACCACTTAGGCCCTCTCCCCTTTTGGAATGATTACTGAGCGGCATTGGAACCCCCCAGGGAGTCTTGGCTCCCCATTTAGAGTGTAATGTAAGAAGGCCGGGCCTGGAAGCAACCTTGTGTGTGGTGGTACCTTTCAGCACAGTGAAAACTCGAAAAATAGGGTGGTCTCAGCCAGGGGTCAAATTGCAGATACAGTGCTCTATGTACTTGGCAGTGCTCGGGAGAAAAATACATAATCACGGAGGTATGCGATCTGGTCGGAAAATTCAGACCAGATAGAATTGCAGGGGTGGAAACGCATACACACAAACACACGTAACAATGAACACTCTTATTTGTAAAAACCACATTAATGGATGGCAGCTCCGTACCTCTGAAGTGATTTATAAATTGAAATAATTGCCTCTTTGAACTGTGCAGATATTAATTGACCTATCACTAATGTACATAAGTCTCTAAACCATCCAAACATTACCTAAACATTTTTATTCCCTTTATTCTGGAAATCCAAAAAACCACAAAAATAGGCTCTTTGTTCTAGTGCCAAGGGTCATAAAGAAAAAGCCATCATCTTTGATGACTTTGCTATTCTTATTCTATTTCTTCATCAAATTAATTCTAAGTGAAATAGTGAGGCCTCTGAGCTTGAATTAGTCTTCCCACCACCCTTCCTCTTAAACAATCTCGTCCCAGCACATGGACCCGGTCTGGCTGGCTCTGATTTCTCCTAATGAGAGCAGGGCAATTCATTATTTTTAAAATTAATTTTAGCTTTGGGTACATATCCCAAACCACCATAGATTGTGGGCGCCCGGCATTTCCTTCCTAAGTAAAATGAGGGAGAAACTAAATTGGCTGAGGCCCAGAGGCGCATAGACTGTGGCAGGCTGGCCGGGAGCGTGTGCTGCAAGGGTGATCGTGACCTACAGATTGATCTTGACCTACATTGAAAAGCAGGCCTTCTGCTTAGGACAGGAGCTCACGGGCAGTAGTTCTACACCGGGGGGGATTTGGCAATGTCTGGAGACATCTGAGTTACAACTGGTTGGAGGGCAGGTGCTACTGGTATCTGGTGAGGAGAGGCCAAAGGTGCTGCTAAACATCCCTGCAAGCCTAGGACAGCCCATAGCCAAGAATTCTCCACTCCAAAATGTCAATAGTGCTGAGGTTGATAAATTCTGCTCTCAAGTCTAATATATTTAAATTCACTTCTCAGCTTTGCTCCTTTAGGGCTGTGTGACCTTGGGTAAGTTTCTTGATCTCTCTGAACCTCGGGTTTCTCTTCTGTCAAATGCCCACTTTGATGGCATTTTTAAGGGCTTAAAAATATATTCTATTTTAATGCACCTATTAGTGTATTTTAAATGGAAATGCAAATCCCATAATTTGAGGGGAAACTGACAGCTTTTAAATTTCACTTTAAACCCAAGCTTTATGTTCCCTATATCTGTGCATAATGGAAAAATACAAAATGCATAATTCTATCTATAAAATAGATTTGTCAGTAATTGACTTTTAAATATGATTTTTTATTGATTTTTAGAGTGAGAGAGAGAGAGAGAGAGAGACATTGATGTGAAAGTGAAAGATCTATCGGAGCCTGGGCATGTGCCCTGACCGGGAATCTAGTAGCAAGTTTTTGGTGCATGGATGATACCCAACCAACTGAGCCACACTGGCAGGGCTATCATTGACTTTTTATCGGTTTGGCTAAGTAATATTAATTTCAAAATCTCAAAGACCCATTCTGCTTTGGTTGAGTAACAGCAAAGGTTCAACTGTGAATATATACATACTAGGGGCCCGGTGCACGAAATTCGTGCACTGGGTGTGTGTGTGTGGGGGGGGGGGAGTGTCCCTCAGCCCAGACTGCCCCCTCTCACATACTGGGAGCCCTCAGGCGTTGACCCCCATCACCCTCCAATCGCAGGATCGGCCCCTTGCCCAGGCCTGATGCCTTGGCCAGAGGCGTAGACCCCCATCACCCTCTGATCGCCTGATCGGCCCCTTGCCCAGGCCTGACGCCTCCGCCAGAGGTGTCAGGCTTGGACAGGGGACCCCCATCTCCCCCTGATCACTGGCTCTGGCCCCCGCCCAGGTCTGAGGCCTCTGGCCCAGGAATCATGCCTGGGCAGGGGACCCCCATCTCCCTCTGATCACTTGCTCCACCCCCCGCCCAAGCCTGATGCCTCTGACCCAGGCTTCAGGCCTGGGCAAGGGGACCATCATATCCCCCCAATCCCTGGCTCCACCCCCCGCCCAGGCCTGATGCCTCGGCCAGAGGAGTTGACCCTCATCACCCTCCGATCACCAATCACCGGATCGGCCCCTTGACCAGGCCTGAGGCCTCCGGCAGAGGTGTCAGGCCTGGGCAGGGGACCCCCAGCTCCCCGTGGTTGCAGGCTCCGCCCCTGCCCAGGCCTAACGCCTCTGGCTGAGGCGTCCGGCCCGGGCAGCGGGGACCCGCAGTGGCAGCGGGGGGGGGGGGGGGGGGGTGCCGCGATCGCGCGGGCTCCGCCCCTGCCCCTGCAGGAAGCCTCTGGCTGAGGCGTCCGGGCCCGGGCAGCGGGGACCCTCAGCGGCAGCGGCCCCGCAATCGCGGGCTTCGTTTTAGGCCCAGGCAAGGGACACCTAGCTCCCGGGACTGCCAGCTTCGACCGTGCCCAGCTCCCATCGCTGGCTCCACCCCTACTTCCTGCTATCACTGGCCAGGGCGGCAAAGGCGCCTGATTCTCCGATCATGGCTCTTAGCTCCCCGCTGGGTTTCCGATCACTGTCAGTGGCAGGGGGCTTCTTCCTGCTTTCCCTTTTGCCTCCCTGCATTGTGCCTACATATGCAAATTAACCGCCATCTTGTTGGCAGTTAACTGCCAATCTTAGTTGGCAGTTAATTTGCATATAGCCCTGATTAGCCAATGAAAAGGGTATCGTCGTACGCCAATTACCATTTTTCTCTTTTTCTCTTTTATTAGATAGGATTCTAGCATTGACACAGACCCATAGTTGGTAAGCCAAACCTATAATAACACGATTGCTTTAGTTCAAATAGTTAAACAAAAAAGCCCCTAGTTTCTAGTGGGCAAAGACACAGCACTCTAAAAATGCCCAAGAAAGCAGAAAAATGGAAATATAAATCATATTCTGATATTTTTCTATGTGGCATTAATATGTGATATCAGGTTAAGCAAATATAACTTCTATACAGAATTTAATATTTATTTGAATAAAGAAATCAATTTGGACTTGTAACATGTTTATACAAAAAAGTTTCTTGAAATTGTTATTTAAAACTAGAGGCCTGATGCATGAAATTCCTGCAGGGTAGGCCTTCCTTCCCCCGGCTGCTGGCACTGGCTTCCCTTTGGCACCCAGACAGGGGTTTCCCTCGCAGAGGGAGGCCCTGCCTACCCGCCAGGTTGGCGGCCTGGGCCTCCCTCTTTGGGGCAATTGTGGAGCCCCGCAATTGAAAGCCCCACTGGCCAGTGGCCTGGGCCTCCCTATGCAGAGCGATCATGGGGTGATGCCTGGGTCCCCAACCAATCACATCGCACCTGCCTTGGCTGGCCTGGCGCCAGTGGATGTCATAGCATGGTTGTCCTCCGGAAGGTCTTTCAGTCTAATTAGCATATTATGCTTTTATTATTATAGACTAGAGGCCCGGTGCACAAAAATTTGTGCACTCGGGGGAGAGGCGGGGTCCCTCAGCCCGGCCTGTGCCCTCTCGCAGTCTGGGACCCCTCGGGAGATAACGACCTGCTGGCTTAGGCCTGCTCCTGGGTGGCAGAGGGCAGGCCCAATCCCTAGGTGCAGCCCCTGGTCGGACTCAGAGCAGGGCCGATTGGGGAGTTGGGGGTGCCGCCCCCTGTCATGCACAGAGCAAGGCGGATTGGAAGTTTGCGATGCCACCCTCAGTCACGGACCGATTGGGGGGTTGGGACACCGCCCCCTGTCACACTCAAGGCAGGGTCGATGGGGAGGTTGCGGCACCACCCCCTGTCACGCACAGAGCAGGGCCAATCAGGGGGTTGCGGCTCTGCCCCCTATCACCAACAGAGCAGGGCCGATAGGGAGGTTGTGGCCCCGCCCCCTGTCACACACAGAGCTGCAGGGAGATCAGGGGGTTTGGGCGCTGTCCCCAGTCACGCTGATCCCGGTGCCAGGAGGCCTCGCGGCTCTGCTGATCCTGGTTCTGGGAGGCATATTACCTTTTTACTATATAGGATAGAGGCCTGGTGCATGGGTGGGGGCCGGCTGGTTTGCCCTGAAGGGTGTCCTGGATCAGGGTGGGGGTCCCCACTGGGGTGCCTGGCCAGTCTGGGTGAGGGGCTGAGGGCTGTTTTCAGGCTGGTGGGTAACTGAAGCTCCCAACTGCTCCTTTTTGTCTTTTTTTTTTTTTTTTTATTCTGGGCCAGCTTTAGCTCTGACTCCAGCTCTGAGGCCTCTGCTGCTGAAAGCAGGTATCTGTTTGTTTGTGTTCTATAATCGAAACACAGTATCAACTCCAGCTCTGAGATCCCGGCTTGCTGAAAGCAGGTTTCTGGGGTTTTGTTTAGCTTCTATATTTGTAACTATGTTTCAAACTGCAAGCTCAGAGGCCGGCAAGGCAGGCATGGAACGTTGGAGTCATCCGTCACTGAAGCAAGCAAGCCTCATGTTAGTTTCAAGCTGCCTGGCTGCCGGCCGCCATCTTGGCTGGCAGTTAATTTGCATATCGCCCTGATTAGCCAATGGGAAGGGTAGCGGATGTACACTAATTACCATGTTTCTCTTTTATTAGATAGGATTATTATAGATCAGAAGTGTTTCGGTTTCGCAAAAAAAAAAAAATCGTCTGCTTGGGTTTTATGTCAACTCTGAATATACTGTCCTAGAATTGAGAAGTGTTAATCATGGTCTAACGTTTCTTAATGCCACCTTTCCCTGATTTAATAGGCTAAAGAGAGAGTCTTTTGGATGTTCTGAAGATGTTTATTGAGTTTCCACTGACATGGATGCTGGGGATATTGCCGTGTCTTGGAAGAAACAACTGGTCAGCTGGATGAGTAGGACACAGAATTCTAGAGTCAGAGACGGATGTCTTGTCTTCTGGCTAAGTCAGGTGTTAGCTGGTAACCCTTGGCCACCCACTCAACCTTCCTGAGGCTGTTTCCTCATCGGAACCATAGGTTAATAGAGTATTTCTTATCTGTTTGTTGAGAGGATGCTGGTAAAAAGCAAGGAGCATGAATCTTGCTATTTATTTTTAAAATTGCTCAATAATGGCCCTGGCCAGTGTGACTCAGTTGGTTTGGTGTCATCCCATGCACAAAAAGGTTGCCAGTTTGATTGCTAGTCTGGGCACATGCCTGGGTTGAGTGCAGGAGGCAGATGTTTCTCTCTCTCTCTCTCTCTCTCTCTCCCCCTTCTTGTTCTAAAATAAAAATATTTTTTAAAAAAATTGCTCAATAATGCAGCTTATAGTTGCATTACTATAACAGCCATTGTGTTATTGCTATAGTCCAGAAAAGGCTTGTTTTGGAAAAATGGAAACTGTTTTTCTAATCTATGGGAGAATTTAAAAAGCATTACAAACCAGAGGCTGAATAAACTATATTTCTTAGCATAACGTGTACAAGGTTACCAAATGGGGCCAGCTGTCAGAAAACAACCTAGGCTGTTGTTGCTTCTTTTATTTTTTTTTAACTTCTGATGGCCAACTGGATGCTCAATCCAGTAGCTGGACCAGCTTCTCTAAGTCGCATTGTTTATAGATTTTCCTTGGACACGGGTGGGATTATGAAACAAATCAGTATGCACACATGCTGGGCTTCTCTCTAACTGGGCTTTAGGAAGTAAATTAGTTTTCTATAGACAGCTAGCTAATAACAGATTCTAAATGGTTTTGAAGAAAAACACAAATTACATGGTAAATAGCATTTATTGGCTTTCTTATTCAAAAAGCAAGGCACGTTTCTTATAGAAAATATAAAAAAGAAAAACTTCACCTCTCATCTGAAGAACTAGAGATAATGTGTGTGTGTGTGTGTGTGTGTGTGTGTGTGTGTGTACACAGAGCATTTATTTCAACAATATTTCCTTATTCCATTTAATACTATGGTGGGATCCCTAAGTCTTACTACCCTAGAGAAGTTAGCCAAGTGTTTCTGTGAAGGGCCAAATCGCATGAATGCTAGACTGTGGGCCACGTGGTCTCTGTCTTAACCTCTCAGCTCTGCCAGTGCAGTGAGGAATAGCCACAGACAATCTGGGAATGAATGGGGCCAATTTCACCCCCTGGGCCCTGGATTCCTCCCCCAGCCCGCAGTTTGCTGACTTCTGTGCGAAAAAGAGCCTCATCAATACATTATCTACACTAATAAAAGAGAAACATGGTAATTAGTGTCACTCTGCTACGCTTCCCATTGGCTAATCAGGGCGATATGCAAATTAACTGCCAGCCAAGATGGCGGCCGGCAGCCAGGCAGCTTGAAACTAACATGAGGCTTGCTTGCCTCAGTGACGGAGGAAACCAACGTTCTCCGCCTGCGGCTGCAGGACTCTGAGCCTGCAGTTTAAGAAACTATGTAACAAATACAGCCAGTAGGATCGCAACATTGTAAACAAAGGCCAGAAACCTACTTTCAGCAGCGGAGGCCTAAGAGCTGGAGCCAAGCCTCAAAGCTAAAGCTGGCCCAGAATGAAAAAAAAAAAAAAAAAAGGAAAAAAGGAGCGGTTGGGAGCTTCAGTCACCCCCAACCTGAAAACAGCCATCATCCCCTCACCCAGGCTGGCCAGGCACCCAGTGGGGACCCCCACCCTGATCCAGGACACCCTTCAGGGCAAACCAGCTGGCCCTCACCCATGCACCAGGCCTCTATCCTATATAGTAAAAGGGTAATATGCCTCCCAGCACCGGGATCAGCGGAGCTGCGAGGCCTCCTGGCACTGGGATCAGTATGACAGGGGGCAGCGCCCAAACCCTCTGATGGCCCTGCGGCTCTGTGTGTGACAGGGGGCGGGGCCACAACCTCCCTATCTGCCCTGTTCCGTTCGTGACAGAGGAAGGCGCCCCAACCCCCTGATCAGCCCTGCTCTGTGCCTGATAGGGGGTAGCTCCCCAACCCCCTGATCGCCCTGCGGCTCTGTGTGTGACAGGGTGCGGCGCCCCAACCCACCCCCCACGGGCCCTGTTCTGTGTGTGATGGGGTAGAGCCATAACCTCCCCATCAGCCCTGCCCTGAGTGTGACAGTGGCGGCGCCCCAACCCCCTGATCGGCCCTGCTCTGTGTGTGATAGAGGGTGGCACCCCAACCCGCTGATCCGCCCTGCTCTGTGTGTGACAGGGGACGGTGCCCCAACTCCCCTATCGGCCCTACTCTGTGCGTGACAGGGGGGAGCTCCCCAACCCCCTGATGGGCCCTGCCGTGTGCGTGACAGGGGGCAGCGCCCCAATCCCCTGATTGGCCCTGCTCTGTGCATGACAGGGGGTGGCGCCGCAACCTCCCCATCGACCCTGCCTTGAGTGTGACAGGGGGTGGTGTCCCAACCCCCCAATCGGCCCGTGACTGAGGGTGGCATCGCAACCTCCCAATTCACCCTGCTCTGTGCATGCCAGGGGGCGGCGCCCCAACTCCCCAATCGGCCCTGCTCTGAGCCCAACCAGGGGCTGCACCTAGGGATTGGGCCTGCCCTCTGCCACCCGGGAGCAGGCCTAAGCCAGCAGGTCGTTATCTCCCGAGGGGTCCCAGACTGCGAGAGGGCACAGGCGGGGCTGAGGGACCCCGCCTCTCCCCCGAGTGCACAAATTTTTGTGCACCGGGCCTCTAGTTCAATATAGTTGTCCTAGAGTGTCATCAATAGTTATGTTTTGTTATAATAGGGAAATACGATTTTTAATCCTCTAAGCCTCGGGGGTTTCTTAAAGGGTTGTCTTATTAGTGCATATTTTGGGGAGTTAGATGTAAACAAACAACAACCAGGCATTAAAGAAAACAGTTTTCTGGAGGTCAATTAAGAAATGCAAGAACTCTGACACTGCCTGTAATTAAGTGTGTGCTTGTTCCAACACCATAATTTCCAAAATTCCTAATGTTGTTTTGGGAGCAGCATTCTCATGCAACGTGGGGAAACGCTGCCTGTTACTCCTGGCTGGGAGGCAGTCCTGTTGTGTTACGTAGACGGAGCGAGTTCAAGTCTCTACTGCAGCTGCTACCACGATCATCCCTTTCTCAAATAATCATGTCATTTGCTAATAGCTTGTCCTAAAGGAGGCAAACATAAAGGCCTGCTAAACAGACTGTGGAACAAATATTAGCATTTAGGAGGTTTATTAGGGAGAGCTGTTAGGATCAATACCTGTGGATGGGCATGGGACGGGGGCAGGATGGGGCCCTGGGAGAAGTCGGCTGTGTTGCATTCTCAGCAAAGGCCTCAGCTTATCCCATAGGAAGCTCCAAAACTGGGGTCACCACGCAGCACTGTGCTGGGTGGGAGAGAGGGGGCCCAACCTCCCTCCACTGGTGTTGATGAGTTATTGGCTGAGGTTGTCACTCAGATGTCTTTTCCCAAAGGGGACAAGCAACCAACAGTTGCCTTCTGGCATCGCTCCCAGCCTCTGGGAGACTAAGACCTTCATTCTTTTTTTTTTTTTTTTTTTTTTTTTTTTTAAATATATTTTATTGATTTTCTACAGAGAGGAAGGGAGAGAGACAGAGAGCCAGAAACATCGATGAGAGAGAAACATCGATCAGCTGCCTCCTGCACACCCCCCACTGGGGATGTGCCCGCAACCCAGGTACATGCCCTTGACCGGAATCGAACCTGGGACCTTTCAGTCCGCAGGCCGACGCTCCATCCACTGAGCCAAACCGGTTTCGGCAAGACCTTCATTCTTGAAGGGGTTTCCGGGTGGTGCATCAAGGCATTTACCATCGCATAGGGTTAAGACCAGATGAGAACTTGCCCAACTTAATGCTATCCTCGCTTAAAAAATCAATGTGGTGATGTGTGCAGGGAAGTGTGCAATTTTAAGTTTGTTTTAATTAAGTCATTTGGTTTAATAATTTTATTGTCATCCTCTGAATATCAAGACCGATGAACCCTGCACATGCAAGTCACTGCCAAGTATGTGTGAGTTAGAGACAAAAACAAATTCAAGACGCAGGTCTTGTCCTTGGGGAACTTATCGCCTCTTTGAGAAATGCAGGAATGTGAGTTATAAAGTGAAATGGTCCCAATATTGGGGATGATATAGCAATTCTTGGTACACCCAACCCATATGCATGCAGAATTTCCATTTCATTTTGAAGCAACTGCTTTTTATAAGTGTATTATATAGGGTATTAGCAAGAATCGTGCCTTGATTTTTGTGCAGGGGCGTCTGAAATCATAAACAGAATGTAGATGTATGTCAAAGCTTGGAGATTGGCACCATGGCTAAGATTTATTCTTTCCAGTAGACACTTAGTCATCAGAGTCCCCTGTGCCAGCTAATGCAGCATCAGCATTCTGATCTATAACCTACTTTTGGATGTCGCTTTCTTCTCCTGACGATTGCATATATTTTACCAGCATATTTTAGTACATTGCAGGTTTTACTCAAGGGCTTCACTGAATTAAAATAGGACATTAAAAATGTACTTCAACTCTCAAATGAAATGCAGCTTCAGCTCTTATTTTTCACCTGCAAGTCAAAAATGAGGTCCCTGTACAATTAAAAAACAAAGTGGGACTTAATACTGGCACCTGGAGGGTTGTAGACCAAGTTCAAGATTATGAAAAGTATATGTGGAATTCAAATAAGGGTAAAAGAGATCCCATTCAGAACACATAAAATACCAAAATAAGTGCTTCTGTGTGGCATATGTGAAAAATATATATAATCAGATGGGATTTTATAGTTTTTAGGAAATACTGGACATCAATATAGTTTTTCTCAATAAGGCAATTCCGTAGCAATGGTTTCATTTATACACCTACTCATTTATTCATTTATTCATCCTTTCACCCCATAAGGGCTGCTGTGTTGCGCATTTTCAGCAGCACTATTGATATTGCTGTCTATGTGGATGGTGCCCCTGGAGCTGGGCAGTACACAGCCTGCACAGGCGTATCTAGTGGCCCTGACTCAACAATACATACTGGGTGAGTATGTGCAGGCACTGTGGTAGGCCCTGAGAATAGAGCAGTGAGCAAGACAGACTTGGTTCTTGACCTCATGGATCTTTAGTTTAGGGGAACTCAGACAAAAAACAAGTAACTACAAGAACCAATACATACAAACTGACATAGGTCCTATGAAGTATTGGACAGGATAGGATAAGGACCTCTAACAGGATGCCTACTACTTTGGGCTGGCAGGCAAGAAGTTTTGAGGAAGCAGCATTTAAGCTGAAGGATGTTTACTTATGATGTGAAAAGCGAGATCCGGAAGGATATTTCAGGAAAAGGGGGCCATGATTAGGGAAGGGGACAGCCTTGGGATAGCCAAGGACTTAAACCAGACCAGGGTGGCTACAGTGTCGGTGCAGAAATGGGAGTTGGAGATGATGAGGCTGTAGAGACAGTTTTGAATAGCACATTCAGGTTTTGTTGAGAATTTTGTCCTTATCCTTAGGAAAATTGGCAGGCATTGGATGTGACTTTTAGCAAGGTCCTGCTTCTGCATTATGGAGAAAATTTGACATGGACAAAAATATGTGGTTGACAATGTAGGAGCTGTTTCAGTAAAACAAGTGAGAGGTGATGGTGGCTTGTCTAGGGCACACCAAAAGAGTGGGAAGATGTGAACAGATCAAATCTATTTTTAAATGAAATGTCTTACCTAATCTCACTTTTTTTTTTTTTGCTGGCTGGTAGTAGAGTTCGTTTGACCTTTGAGGGCTTTCAGACAACATTAAATATCAACTATTGAGTGACTACATGAAAAGTAGAATTATTTATGTTAACATCAGAGACCATTGCAATCAAGTGTTGGGTTTGCCTATTAATGTCATGTAACCTATAAAATAATCATTACCCTTTTATTTAGCAGAAGCCTCATGACAACCTAAAACTTCATCCCTCTTTTATCTTCCATAACATGTAGTACCTACTCATTTGGGATTATGGTAAAGATTCAAAGGGATAATATATATCTAAAACTCTTAGTACAATGCCTGGTGTGTCATAATTTTTGTTAGGCACTTTTAACCCCTGCTAGTATTCATAGCTATATTACGTTGGGGGTTTCGGGTGAAAATTAATTACACTCTTTCCCCTCTTAGATATTGCTGATTTCAAGAACATGGGTTGGCTTTTCTGCTCACTTCTGCCAAATATAGCAATTGGCACATATAACCCAAGGAAACCTATATATCTGCAAAAAAAAAAAATTGCTCTTGTGCCTTTAGCAGCAATAGAGAGGGTATAAGCAAGGCCTGGGCCCTGCCCACACCCCGGAATGCTTGCATCATGGAAGAACTGAGCAGAACACTCCCTTCCTCAGGTAAATCATGGAGCAGAGAAGCTGAGAGCACAGATCCTGGGGTTAAAGTGCATGAGTAAACCCGGCTGTGCTATTCTCCAGCTAAGCAGCAACACCAGCCTCTCAGAGTGTTGGTGACTCAGTCTCCTCATCCCTAAGATGAGGACAGTACGACCTCATGGAACTGTCATGAGGGTTAAATACATGAACATGGTGGTGTCTTGCACATAGTAAGTCGTATATATTTGCCATTGTCGGTATTCGAAAAAGACCCCCTTCCTTCTCTAACCTTATCTACCAGAGGTTACTCTTCTTCCCAAGGGAAGAGAAAAGGAGGGGTAAGTATTTCTGAAAGAGAAGCATTGCCCTATGCATTCCCTTCCTGGGGCACGGGATTCAACGCCTATCCTCTATGCTGAACACTGAGCAGAGGGAATAAGGCAGTACCTCCCATACATTCCACCACTCCACTCAGCTGGCCTTGAATTTGTCCTGTCCCTGCAGGTCCCTGTCTCCACCTGGAAAGAAGGGGCTTTTATGACATGGCCCTACCTCACTAACTTAGGGCCATATATTGTGCTTTGTATCCAATAAGCACTCAATCAGTGCTTGATGGGTTTGAACATGAGCATCTTTCTCTGAGTGACTTTGTTTCTAATCGTGAGTGCTGTTGTCTGACAACAAATCATAGGCCCTGAACAGGAAGTGTAGATCCCCATGTGCCTGCTCCTTCCTTCAGAACACTGTAGCCTTCTGCTTCCTGATTTTCAGGACCACCCAGAAATGTAGGACACCCAACAGCAACAAAAATTTTCTTAGCTTGGGGCAAACACATTTTACATTCACCCTCCTCACTTGTGCCTTTTTCCTGATCTAGGATTGCTGGGCTTCTTGGTCCAAAGCAGAAACAAAGAACTTAGAAAAAGTTTATTATGAGATGAACACCTGGATTTATTTGCTTCCTTTAGTCTTAAGCTCATAAATTAGGTTTAACTAACTGTGCAACATAGGGGAAGGAGTGAGTAAAATATGGGATGGATGCCAGTTCGGCAGCGTATTGTGAGGCCAGGAGCATCAGTAAAGATGAGGTTGTGCAGCTCCGAAGGAAACATTCACACCATGGCATTGAGTAGAGCAGAGACTGAAGGGCTATAGGGATTCTAAGGTGTCAAGCACAAGCCCCCTTCATTGCACTAGTTCTCTCTGCAATTATTTGTTTGTTATTTATTAACTGCCACCCTCAATTGCAGGGTATGTTCAATGAGACTCCCTGTTTTGTTTATCTCTATAGCCCCATGGCCTTGTGGCGTGGCAGGCTTTGGCAAACTGTGGCCAGGTGCCAAATCTGACTTGCTGCCTGTTTTGTAAATAAAGTTTTATTGAAACACCACCAGACCGATTTCTTTGTTTACATGTTGTCTGTGGCTGGTTTTGCCTTACAATCGCTGGCCTGAGTAGTTGTGACAGATTTCAAAGCTTAAATCTTTTACTATGTGGCTCATTATGGAAAATCTTTGCTGATCGCTGACTTAAATCACTAACCAACGCACATTAAGTGCTTAATAAACACTTATAGAATGGATGAGTGTGTGAATGAATAAATCGATACATGTGGATGAAGAGTGAAAGAAAATGCAAATAAATAAGAGCGACGTGCTAAAGAACAGTACCATGCTTGAAAACCTTTCAATTCTGTATTTGTTTAAGAATGCCATTTTTTTTTAAAAAGCAGAAGCAAAGTTTAAACTGTGAGACCATCACCTTTGTAGATTGTTGAGAATGCAGTTCTGAGGTCTTGTGGTTCAAGGATTGCTGCAATTCTAGATTCTTGAACTGTCCACTTATGTTTTCACTTTTAGTTCAAAAGTGAAGTTCCCTCATTACTAATTACCCTCCCAATTGTGCATTAACAGTGGGGAGAGCTGGCTGGGAAGATTACTTGAGAAGCTATTTTACAGCAGACCATGTAGGTTATTCAAACATGAATGGAACAGACCTGACTTGTGTAGTAATGTAAATAATATTTACCAAACTGGTCATTCATCAAAATTAAATTGATTCAAGGCCCTATGAGGCTTGGTTATCTTAGTCTGGACACCAGACACAACATTCACCTGATAAGTCACAGAGCTCCCGGGCCAGCTCCAGCCCCCTTCACTGGGCTCATGTTATGTTGGTCTTCAGAGAAGCCTTCTTTAAAACTTAATTTGTTAACCAAGAAAAGAGCAACAAGCCTTTACATCTTTTAAAGATCAAGAAAAGAGAATAGGAGAAGAGACATTTTATTTGTTTCACACAAGGATGAAAATTGGTCTCCCTCACTTCCATCTCCACGCTTCTGCGAATCTGGTTGGCTCTCCTATAACCATTTGCTCATTTGCTTAACTCCTTTAGGGGCCTTTCCTAATAGTAGCATAAGCCAAAAGAGGAGAAGCAATCTATTCACCAAAAGGTTGCATTTTTAGAAGATATTTTGCATGCTCCGTTTCACAAAGAAACAATTGTTGTAAGAGTGCTGGGACATTAATTTTTCACGTATTGAAAATACTCATCTTTAATGCACATGGCCATAGGTTCAAAAAGTAACGTTAAGCTTGTGTATGTTGGCCAGAATAATACTATTCAAGACTTCCTCCTCGTTCCTTGTTGCAACACAGTTTTGCCCCACTGTGTTCAGTGTTTTCCTTTGCATTTCAAAGCCCTGGGGTCAAATGTAGCTGAGGTTGCATATTGGATTGGGGAGCGGGGTGTTCCCCCCCCAATTTCCATGAATTTATATCCTTAATGAACAGTGGTGGTGTTTTTCTAAAGTAAGTCAACAACAGGGTGCAAATTATTTGACCCCTTTTTGCCAAAAGTCAGTAAAAATTCACAATTCGCCAGAAAGAATCCTGGCCTAAATATTGGCTACCTCATCCCTCCCAGAGCTCCCATTTCTAATTAATCATTACAATGGCTTCATTAAATAGAATCCAACTATAAAGAAGGCTCAACTTGCTTCTTTGGAAGAGAAAATCAAAATGATTCTTCAGCTCGGGGTGGTACAGCTCTTTGTAAAGGTTCACTCTGGACTGGCCCTTCTGGACGGAGAGGTGAAATGTGTGGGCCTGAGCAAGGCAGAGCAGCACTGCAGAGAAACAGCACCGGTGTGTCAAACAGGATGAGGAGGCCAAGTGGCCTGGAATGCCGAGGGCCCGCACGCCAGCAGGAATGGAGCAGGGGTGAAGGTGTGAACCTGTTTCATAAAGGACATTTTTTTTTTTACTGCAATAACCTATCTTTCTATACAATTTTAAAAGTAGGATATTACTTAAGCCTCTTTTTGCTCCATATCTAAACCTACAGGAAGTCCAGCGGCATGTACTCTGCTTTTATTAAGTTGAGTATATCCAGATGATTTTAATAAAGTTTTAAAAGAACATTAGTTTCCTGCTAGTTCAATGAAAACCACTTGCAAGATGAATTTAAAGCAATAGATCCATTTCTTGTCAGCACACGCCCTCTTTATGCAAATAACGTCACGTTTTTATAATATCCAACGAAACAACACACAAACACAATCATCAACTGCATGTGAACAGGAGAAAAATCTCATGGTTGTGACTGTTTAGGGATGAGGAGTGGAGGGCACCATGGGTGCGAGGGGTCTGTGCAGATTCCCCTTCGGGATTGAGGCTCGTGGGACCTCCACTGCCGAGAGGTGGGAGTCTTGGCTACAGGAGTTCCTCTCTGGGAACTGTCCTAGGCTTTGCCTGTTCTTTAGGGACAGCTCACAACCCACTGGCTGGTCAATATGGTGTGTGGGCGGAGGACAGAGAGAGGTCTGTACAGTCCTGGTCCCTGACATCAGTGACCTTCAGGACCGTCCCACCTGGAGCGCCTGAGGCCCCCACTGGGCCAGTACCTCCTTGGGCCAGTTCTGCTGCTCGCAGTCTCCAGGGTTTGACTCAGAGCACTGCATGCGGATCTTCACCTGGGAGCCACCTTCCCAGGGAACCCAAGGTAAGATGGTGAAGAAAGTTTCTTCCCAATTTCTCCCACATTGATCTCATTTGTAACTTTCTATTATGAAAATATGCAAGCATACTCAAAAGCCAAGGAAATAATAGAACTCACCAACCTTATCAACATCTTGCCATTCTTGTTTCATCTAATCCTCTTTAAAAACTGCATTCTTCTGAAGTAAATCATTTCACTCATAAATACTTCAATATGTTTCTAACATGTAAAGATTTTTTTGAGCAATAACCACACTGCTATTATAACATCTAAAATTAACCATAAGTCCTTAAAATCATCTAAAACCCAGTCTGTGTCCAATATTCCTCAATTGTTTCCAAAATGGTTTTTGTTTGTTTGTTTGTTTGTTTGTTTTTTGTGGTTTTTTTTTGTTTTGTTTTTTTACCATGAACATTGACTTGTGAATTTTTATTCCCACTTCCAGACTTACCTTCAGGTAATCATGACCCTTAGCCAAGACCCTAACCATGGTCTTCTACCTGCTCTTCGAATCTCCAGTCTCACCTCCCTCTGGAGAGCTTTGCCACTGTAGTCAGATCAATTTTCCTAAGTTCAGCTCTGTTGTTAATATTTTTCCACCACAAATAGCATTCATTGTTTCTCAAAGTGTGATCTATGGAACAGTAGTCTGTCAGGTGCTTTATAAGACAAAAATAATAATACAATGAATACTCTGTGAACAAACAAATCTGGGAAATACTGTGAATTTTACCCTCTTCTTGGATATTCATAATTCACACTAGTTTATTCAAGGCTCTGAACAGTCCTGCAGCAAAGAACCTGTCAAACATTGTTAATCCAGTATTTTCCAAGCCTACTGGCCATATCACACTGTGTTTAGCACCTGTTAATGCTCCACAGAAACAAACTGAGCTCTATGGAACACACCCTGGTATCCGTTGGCTTCCTAGAGTGGCATTCAAGGCTCTCCATTGTCTGACTCCATCTATAATATTTTCCAAAAGTGAATTTTCTCTTCACTTTTCTTCTTTTGCTCTTTGAGTTCATCTTCTTTAGCCAGTCTTTTCATTGAATCTCTTTTGCTTGAAATCCATCACATGCTTCAAACCCTGTTTGCTAGGAAACCTTACAAAATCTCCCAACCAGACTCAATCCTTTCTTCCTCTGAGTTCTCAGAGCACCTGTTAAATATACCACAGTGACAGGGACATCAGGCTCAGAATCACCGTTTGGCAATAGGACTTTCTCATCTACAAAATAAGAATAATGTGGCATTTACCCCCAGAGAATTGTGTTGTAGGTTAAATAAGAGAATGAATGCAGATGCTATTAATCTAAGGTCTTGAAGTCAAGGATTGTGTGGAATTAAGCTTTGTAGTTTCTGATGAATCTTGTGCAGTTGTGAGTCCAGTGGGTTCTGATTCCTGTTTGCTGGATTGTTATACTGACTGCCGACAGAGGTCCTGGATCATGCATCTCCTTCAGAGCATGTTGATGAGATGATGATCTATGCATTGAGAGGAGAGTGCCATATTTTAGGCTGTGACCGTTCATTCTAGTTGTGTCCTCACATACCATGTGGGCTTTGAAAGGCCACCTGCCATTTCTGGAGCTCAATTTCCAGATTTGTAAAATTTAAGGGATTGGGCTTATTTTTTAAACTACCAAGAACTCTTAAAAGTTAGTTTTCCCATGATGTGAGAGATTTAAAAAAAGCAAGCAGCACTAATTGAAGATACTAGTATATTCAATGTTCTTCCTCTTTTTTCTAATTGAAGTCATATAAAAGCTTGATGATTTTATTTGCTTTTTTAGTCTTATTACAAGTAATTGGACAGTTTCCCCTGAGATTTCTATAATATTGAGCCATACTACTTAGGTACAGATTGTAGCGTCCATCCTATATAATAAAAGGCTAATATGCAAATCAACCGAATGGCTGAATGACTGGTCACTATGACATGCACTGACCACCAGGGGAAAGATGCCCAATGCAGGAGCTGCCCCCCGGTGGCCAGTGTGCTCCCACAGGAGCATCTCCCACCTCTGCAACGGCGCTAAGGATGTCCAACTGCTGGCTTAGGCCCACTCCCTGTGCGGAGTGGATCTAAGCTGTCAGTTGGAGATCCCCCAAGAACTCTGGGACTGTGAGAGGGCACAGCCTGGGCTGAGGGATCAGGCCTCTAGTTGATACATAAAAAGCTTAAGTTGGCAACCACTGCTCTTAATAATGTTTATGCTGTCTTTTTGCTGAAAAAAATTCTGTGATGTTCAGAGATAAATCAAGAGATTCAAAATTCGGTTCTTGCATGGTTTGCTCACTTTTTCTATATGCATTGATGTAGCTTATGTTATTGTTGCAAAGGGATCAAACCCAGTGTAGAGGGACAGGCTTCCCGGCCTGAGTGATGTGTAGACATCATCGACAAATAAGCAGCCAGAGAGTGGGGTAGGAACAGTGAGCTGGGGGCGTGCACAGAGGGACTACTATACAGACCCAAACACAAGAGTGACCAGAGAAAGTCTGGTATTTTGGGAGTGTGTGTGTGCATGTGCACATGCGTTTGTACTGGGTAATGATGTAAAATGTATTTCTAACGATGTGTTGAGGTCAAACAAGCTCGCTCAACATGACTCCACACCCGAGGAAGCTTTCTTACAAAGGCTTGCTACAAGTCACCATGGGAACCAGGTGGTAGACTTCAACAACGCAGCTCAAACCCATCCTTCCCCCTAAAACCTGGGGCTCAAGAGAGCATGTCCTATTGCTGATGCATATTACAATGTACCGACAAGTTCAAATGCAAAGAAGGCCTTCCCTCAGAAGGCCCAGAAACGGGCTGCTTCAGAAAGATACATCGGCTTAATGTGTTTCATGTTTCTCAGTGGCAGTTCTCGGCCACTTCTGTGGTGTCAGATATTTGTGGTCTCCTCAATTTCCTGCGGTTCAGTCACTTTTTTGCTTCGCATCTACCATGGGAGAATGGGACCTGCCATCTGCGCTGGGAACTTCAAAGATGTGCTTTGTTTTACATTCTGCTACAATGAAGTCAATGCAAATTGTTTTTATGTTGTTTAAAATTTTTTATTTTACTTGTTTTTGGAAGGGGGGGTCGGGGGGTGGGGGGATAAGAGGAGTGAACAAGTCCCAGCCGTAGTTTAATATGGTTTGGCCTGACTTAAAAAAAAAAAAGTAGTTCAACAGATGTTAGTTAGTTTTGATTCATTGTTTTCTGTGGGAATCTACTTTTTACTATTTTTCAAATTCTATTTGGATCCAAATTTGTCTCAGTAGGGGAAAATGCTAACTTTCCATTTAGATATATTCTCTTTAACAGTGGCAGTGTGCCATACCCTCCTCCTCAAACCCTCCTCCTTTCTCCCTTTTTTTTTTCCCTTTCCTTTTCTTTCCCTTTCTTCCTTTCTTCCTTTCTTTCTTTCTTTCTTTCTTTCTTTCTTTCTTTCTTTCTTTCTTTCTTTCTTTCTTTCTTTCTTTCTTTCTTTCTTTCTTTCTTTCTTTCTTTCTTCCTTCCTTCCTTCCTTCCTTCCTTCCTTCCTTCCTTCCTTTCTTTCCTTCTTTCTGTCTTTTTTTGAGAAAGAGCACAAACACTTCCTTGAGCTTGAGGCTGACCTGAACTTTATTCAATAGTCTTTCCAAGGTCAACTGAAAGGCATTATTTCTCAGGGAGGAGAGGCTCTCAGAGCTTGGAGGGAACCAGAAGAGACCTTGGAGTATACTTTATCCAATTCCTACTCAGTTTGCACATGAGGCCGTTGAGCTTCAGATAAGTGACGTGAATTGCCCAAGCACATGAGCTCACTGATGGCCCCGCTGGACCTAGAACTGAGCTTAGGAGGACAGACAAGGCCCTTGCCCTTTGACCTCACTGCCTCTCAAATGCTGAGCAATAGCTCCTCCCCGATGCTGGTTTACTGGAAAACTTTGGTCATTCAAATCACAGAAGAGTCACTGTACATTTTGTTCCTGTCAAGGAAATTTCAAAAGTAATTGATGTTGTAGTATTGGACATTTTATTTATTAGTTAATTGAGTTTATAATTATAATAGGAATCTCCAGAGAAAATTGGTAGTTTATCAAATGTATTTACTGTGATGGATAATAAGATGAAAGGAAGTTTCCTAAGAATAGTTAATGTTTCTTACCTGATATATAGAATGTTTTTCCCTTAGAATTATGATTATCGGGAATGTTCAACTTACAATTAGAGGAATTATTCAAATTACACACTGTAAGTTGGAATCAAGGAAGGAAATTTTCTAATAATTTAGAGGACAGTTTCTCATCCGTGGCACTATAGGCAACTGGACCTGACAGGTCCTTGTTAAGGGGGATGGGCTAGCCTGTAATTGCAGGATGTTTAGCAGCATCCCTGGCCTTTACCCAACAGACACTAGCAACACCCCCACAGTTTTGATAACCCAGATTGTCTTCAGATTTTGCCAAATGTCCCCTAGTGGGTGAAATTGCCCCTAATTGTGAATCACTAATTTGGACAAGTCTGGATGTTTAAAATTTAAGGGACTAGTTCCTTTACTAGGGTAGAGAGAGAGGGAAAGAAAGAGGAAGAAAGAGAGAGGGGGAAAGAGAGGAAGAGAGAGAAGAGAAAGCAGAGACAGGGGGTATTATTCTTTCTGCTTATCCTATCTAATAATAGACAAAGATGGTAATTGACTGTACCTTCGCTATGCCTCCCATTGGCTAATCAGCACGATATGCAAATTAACAGCCAACAAAGATGGCAGCTAATTTGAATACTGCAGACAGTGTGAGCCGCCATCCAGGCCCTGTGTGCGGCCCCACCCCCAGCTGGGACCCCCTTGTGTCGCCTAAGCCCAATGCCGCCTAAGCTCCTCCCCAGCCGAGACCCCATGGCAATCCAAGAGCAGGAAAGTGCCGCCCGCAGGCAGCACCCAGCAGGGCCTGCCCCCAGGTCGCTGTGGCAATCCAGCAATCTGTGAGAGGGAAAGTGTGACCTGTAGGCAGCACCTAGGAGGGCCTGCTCCTGGGTCACCATGGCGATCCCAGAGCAGGAAAGTGCAGCCTGCAGGCAGCACCCAGGAGGGCCTGCTCCTGGGTCACCATGGCAATCCCAGAGCAGGGTTAAGTGAGGCAGCAGGCAGCCCCCAGGTGGGCATGCTCCTTGGTCACCTTGGCAATCCCAGAGCAGGAAAGTGCGGCCTGCAGGCAGCACCCAGGAGGGTCTGCTCCTGGGTTGCCATGGTGATCCCATAGCAGGAAAGTGTGGAGGGCAGGCAGCCCCCAGGAGGGCCTGATTCCAGGTCTCCACAGCGATCCAGGCAATCCGTGAGCAGGAAAGCACAGCCTGAAGGCAGCACCCCACCCTGGCCACAGCTCAAGGGAGAGAACAACACACAGTGGAGGCCAGGAGCCTGAGAGATCAACAGAGAGGGGCGCCTGCTCCAAGGCTCCATGGTGTGGCTGGGGGCAGGCCCCCAGCAGACACACACACACACACACACATACACACACACACAACACACACACACAGTGCCTGCTCTGAGCCTCCAATGTGGTTGGGGGCAGGCCTCCAGCAGGGACACATACACACACACACACACACGCACACACAGCAACTGCTCCGAGCCTATGTGGTGCGGCTGGGGGCAGGGCCCCAGCAGACACATACACACACACACACACACACACACACACACACACGACGCCTACTCCGAGCCTCTGCTGCCAGATTGTGGCCATCAGTAAGACATCCACTGAGGGCTCCCAGACTGTGAGAGGGGCAGGCTGGGCTGAGGGAATCCCACCCCCCAGTGCACGAATTTCGTGCACTGGGACTCTAGTAAATGAATAAATACTTATATTTATAAAATATGAAAACACATGTTATTTCAGTAATACAAAATTACTTCAGGTCAGTCTGAGCATGTTGTCACAGTTAACAAAGTAATAAGCCTGACATCTAAAATCAATGAAAATAAATTGAGGTCTTTGTCAAAAAATCCCTAAGAGATGTGGGAACAGATAGTACAGTTTGTGACCCCTGAAATGCCTTTAACTTCCTCTTCAGCCATCTATTAGTTTCTCTTAGTATTGCAGTTGCTCTTTCATAGTCTCTATTCTCTCTCTAACTCACCCCAAATCCCAGCCCTGGCTGTTTCCCATCTCCTCCTCCTGCCGGCGCATTGGTGCCCACGGACTCGGTTCTTGCACACGTGCTTCTCTGGTTTTCCTAGTTTAGATCTCTGTAACCTCTTGTCATGTTGCTGCCTTGTCTCTTGCCTAGATCCACACAACAAAAGGCCTAGAGCCCAGACAAATAGTAAATCTTCCTTGGAATATTCTGAGATAAGGGTAGGGTTTAAACCCTTACACAGGTCTATTTTATCCTAGTCATATTAAAAGAATAAGGATGGGTAGCAATTCCAGTACTCACAAGCCCCACAGTTAATAAGCTGGTGGATGTCTAGGTACATGTTTGATACCTGAAGCTGTAAGAAGAGAATCAAAATGAAAACATATAGTTTGCATTCCCCAGACATGGAGGAAAAAGAAAATGACTTCACTTCTTTCACATCCTTTTCCCCATTGAATTATGACATTGAGTTCAGGATGTTTCTGTTTTATATGGGACCATCATCATCATTTATTAAGTACTTGCTATGTGCCACAGAACAAGTATTTTACAAGAATGTCATAGTTAACTTTTATTACAAATAGTAAACAGGTGCTATTAGTATTTCCAATGGACCCATGAGGAAAGTGAGCCTCACAGTGGTTATGTTAGCTAGCAAGAACCACATAGCAATTAATTTTTTACCTGTAAGTAGAAGAAAATTCCCATGCTCTAGACTTCACCCTTCCTTTGCCATGTGCCTGTCTTTGAACACCTGCTGTGGTAAGTAGGTGGCCAGGTGAGGCGTATCCTAATATCCTACTGCCATTCCACCCATGTTCCAGCAAGGCCCATGGACGGTGGGAGGAGGGCTGGTTAGGTGGGCAGTAAGAAGCATTTGCCCATGATGCCTACTGTAAGAACCTACCCAGATACTCTTCCCCATGCATTTCAGCCATGCATGCTCTGGGTTTGTTTGGAAGTGTCTTCTGGTCTTACTACTCTAAGTATTCCTCACAGACCTGCAGCATCAATGTCATGGGAATTTATGAGAAATGTAGAGTTTTGGGCAGAACTCCAGACCTACTGAATAGTTTCCCAGGTGATTTGCATACTGTGCTCTCAGGATATTAGGAGGTGGTCCCAATAGAAAACTTCCATGGTCCAGTGGTTCTCAAAAGAGCCTACTTCAAGTTCACTTGGAGGGCTTGAGAAAGCAGGGTGCTGGGCCTCCCCTTTGCTCTTCTGGGTTCAGTAGATCTGGGATGGGGTCCAAGAATTTGCATTTCTGACAAGTTCCAAGGTGGGCTGGGGACCACAGCTTGTGAGCCACTGCTACGGTCAACTAAATTGAGAAGTTGCTAAAAATGAAACCAAATGAAATAGTTGATTTTGAAACAGGTCTCAAAGCTGTTAATTGGTTTCTCAAATTCTTAGCCCATTTTATTCTTAAACCATTTTATTTTGGGGGTGTGGTGGCAAACTATCTCTATAGATTAGTGTTCCACATAATGAACTTTGGGAACCGCTGCTCTATGTACAATAAAGTCTGGAAACTGACTGAAAAAAAGCTGACTGTAGTAAAATGACCTCTTCAGTTGGGTGAGGGGTAGTTTCAGATTTGGTGTAATGTCAGCACAGCTGTTGTGTCTTGTAGCAAATGAATAGCACATTTCTCTATGGGATTTGTACAGCTTGAAAATAAATTATAAATTATTGAGATTCACATAACATAGACAAGGGATTGAAAAGGGACAAAAATATACCTGCAACGACATTTGAATTGCTGTTTCATCCCCCCTGTTGAAATCCAAGCCAAGAATAAAACATTGATTAAATAGCGAGCATTGACATTTTACTCCTGTGGTGCTGGAGAGCAGCCGAGACAAAGAGCCGGCTAAACTCAAAAGACAAAGAGTCCTTTTGTGAGGTAGTAAGTTCATCTGGGAGAAATATTAAGTGAAGCCTCAAAGGAGAGAGTTCTCCAATGTCTTTACCTACAACACTCATTGAGAGGCAATAGGTAAAATCACATAGAAAATATATGGGGGTTGGAGGATGAAGGAATTGGAACACACATAAAACCCCACTTTCTCTCCAGTGAGAGAAATTTATATTAGGAAATGAAACTCACAATGAGATATGAGTAAAAAGGTACATTCTTCTGAGCAAACAAAACATAAAATGCCAATTTTATCATATTCTCTATGGATAGGAAATATAGCAGTGAGCAAAACAGACATTTTGTTTCCTCTCAAGGATCATACACTGTCATGCAGGCTTAAAAATAATAAAACAATAAATCAAATACGTGTTATTTTTGAAGATAAACCAGGAGAGGATATGGAGAATAACAGGGTTTGGGAGATCTGCCTCAGAAAGTGTGCTCCGGGAAAACTTCTCTGATGATTTATTTGAGCTAAGAAAGAAAAGAATAGAAGAAGTGACCCATATAAATGTTTGGGTAAAAAACATTCTGAAAATCCAGGATAGTGCATGAAAAGGACTGTAATTGGGAAAGAAATGGGGGTATTTATGGCACTAAAAGGAGACCACAGCAACTGAACACTTGCTTTGTAAACATTACTACACCACGTCGTATGTGTGAGTATGAGAGTGTGTGCCTTTGCAAGTGTTAGGCTGTGGTGGGGCTGATAGTATTCAACGCCGAGTTAGGCCTTGGCCTCCTGATTTTGGCCATTTCACTTCCCATGATTCATTTACTCAGCCCCAAGTGCTACAAGCTGGTTTCTGCCATGCTATCCAGAACAACCAGGTCATTCGACCAGTCCCAGTTCTACATGTAGTCACGTGTAGTGTTAGTGACTGTTGTTCTTGCTAAAATATTGTTATACCCCCTGACTGTTTTTAAGAGCTATTCCTTGACATTCAGGCTAAGTTCAATTTTGGGCAAACAACTTAGACAATTTAAAGTTGCCCAACAACTTTAAATCTTTAAGGAGGCTGATCTCATATCTTCACAGTAGTGCTACAGTGAGAAATGAAAGAGGCTTTGAAACAATATTGGACCTGTTGCATATTGTTGTAAGAGTTTCAGATAGATAGATGTACTATTTAGATCCTAAATATAAAAAAATGATTGCTTGAGGTATTTAATAAGGTACAAATAAAGATTTCTTAACCTCAGACTTATAAGAATGAGTGTGCAAAGGATAGACATATGTCTAGAGGTGATTGCAGAAGAATATTTTAGAAGTGAATGAGCAGAATATTGTTTTAAATTATTTAATAGAACTAGAAGAAAAATAGAAGGAATTCAGAAGGATCCCACAGCGGTGGGGTTAATTATCACATTGTTTTACTCAAGTCTCACAGGTATTTATTTATTCCTACAAGACAAAGGGCTGGCAAGTGAGTTCAAGGAAAGAAAGACAGCTCAGTTTTGTAGGAAAGACTTGTCTTTCTTCCTGTGGTTTCCAATACGGTGAACTGAGCGTTTGCCTTCTAAGAAGTTCAAATCCTTGAAATAGAAACTCTCCCACTGAGCACAGGCCCGTGATTGCTTCATCAGTCCCAAGTCCCAAATATTACATTTGCTGTGTGCTTTTAAGTGGCATCAAGTTCATCAAGGCTGGCTGAACTCATTCGAAGAAGAGGCAAAAATCTGCTTTTCTTTTCTGCAAATGGCCTGATTGTGTAATCAGAACCTAGCCAAATCTGGCTTGTGTTGTTAGAGGAATTATCTCCTCATTAAAAACAAATCTTAATAGGCCTAATTTGAAAGCTGCTTTTGTCTGTAACTTGATCAAGAGGGTAATGACTGTGAACTATGTTAAACAGAGGGAGAGTCAAAGAAAGTCAGACATTAAACAGTGCCTATTACAGTCACATTACAGTTCTTTGATATGCAAATGAAGCAGAGAAGGCAAAAAAATAAAAATATAAGTGGGCTTGCTTCTATTTCATTTCTAGATTCTCTCCGTAGGGCATGTCAAAAAACCTGTCTAAAAAATTATTCTCTTTGAGAGACATAAAATTATTCTTTTTAGGGCCTTAGATAATAATGGACATTAGATAATAATGTCTACAATTTTTATGATAGGGTGGTTATAAGGATTAAATGAATTAATATGTGAAACATTTAAAATAGTGTCTGGATTTCTAACCCATGAAGCACAGAGTTAATGACAGCTGTACGATTAGCTATTAGTATTAGTCTTGTTATGATTATTGGCATTTTTTTCTATTCTATATAAATAAGAATACCATTCACAGACTTGCAGAATTTTGGAACTGGAAAAACTTTATGATATCTTTCCAGAACTGTATCCATAAATATCCACTGTTATTTAAGATATTAGTAATATGAAAATGGATTTCTGTTCAATGACTTTTGGAAAATGCTAGGTTACATAAAATCAAAACCATCTCACCATAGGGCCTTCCGAGCCTTTAATAAGCCAGAAATGTGAGTCTCAGAGAGGATGATAGCCTACGCAGTCTTTCCTAAATTTCCTTGACCCCAAACCTATTTTCCCATAATATGTCTCATAAGCCTTGAGGAAAATTAGTTCTTAAAGGAAATCATGGATGACAACCCTATGCCCTCGGCTGGTTCGGGCAGGCAGGATGGGAGCGGGTCCGCTGGCGCCTCTCTGGGATGCTGTGCAGAGAGCTCAGTGAGTCTGTCTTGAGTTCTGCAGGGAAAGCCTGGGAGTGCAAGGAGGAGGACGGCCTGCTGCTTAGAAACATGGGCCGGATTAATGTCCACTTCCCACTGTCTGATCTCATGCAGCTCTTTCACTTTCCTGGCCTCACTGTTTTTCTCCTCTGAAAATGGGGACAATGACTTCACCTGCCTCGTGGGGCGGTGAGAATTTAAATGACATCATGCATGTAAAGCATATACATTAATGACGAACAATTTATCATGGTTCCTGGCACATAGCAGGTGCTCAAATATGTTGCCCATGTATGTTGGATAAATAGCGTTTTTAAAAGGAGACAGGTTCCATAGTGGGGAAGGGAGGTCTGATGACATTGGTTGTTTGCTGTCAACTTCTTTGTAGGAGTTTGCTGGCAGAAGCTCCTCTACCACGCTCTGCTGTGAGCAATGCTAGGAAGCACTCTTACCAGGGAACCAGCCCTGAAGCAGATCTCCCTCTCCCCGTCCCTCCCCTGGCCAATAGGAAAGGACTAGTAGCCACTACCTGCTGGGTTGGGGGTGGGGCGGGGAGAGTGCAGCCTTGGCTTGGGGTCTTTGGATTCTACTGCAGGAATTTCCCAGCCTGGAAGCATCCAAAGGCCCCCCGACCTGCTTGGTCAGGCCTGAGTGCCATCGTGCGGCTTGGACGGGCCTGTCTGGCTTCCTGTGGCCCGTCCACAAGGAGGTAAGTACAGACATTGGGAGCTAGCATTTGGAAACGTCCATGGCGGTTTGCAGAGTAACTTTATGTCTCTGCACATGCTGAATCCAAATGATTTTTTCGATGGGACTTGGATTTGAATACATTTTCATTATTTCATTTTTTGAGTAATTTATGTGTATGGTATTTTACAAAAGCATCAGTGCAGGACACATTGAATATTGAAACAAAACAAAATACAATCAAACTTGTATTGTATTTTACCTCGGATAGCTTGAGGATTAGTCTAAAACAGGTTTAGCCCTTGGGAACTTGTTAGAAATGCAATTCTTTTTTTTTTTTGTATTTATTCCATTTTATTATGCATATTTTTATTGTCAACTATAATAACAATAAGTCAGTAGATAATGTCTCATTTTGCTTTCTCAAGAGATAGCAGAATAAATGTTTTCTTTTTTTTTTTTTTAGAAATGCAATTCTTGGTCCAATCCTAGACCCACTGTATGAGAAATTCTGGGGAAGGGCCCAGTGATCTTTATTTTAACAAGCCCTTTAAGTGACTCATATGCACACCAGAATTTTAGAAGCATTGAGCATTTTAGTATCTTCAGGATAACTAAATTCTTCCAAACTTAATAGAGCAGGAATAGGAATCATATCCCAAGCTCTGGTGTGCAACAATAACATCACATGATTTCTCCAAAATCAAATTCAGTGTTATTCTGAACTACCATTCATTCAGGTTGGAAGTCATTTCCATGTCCGTTAAGATTAGGTTCAGTTATGGCCAACGGAGGCCTCAAAATAACTGGGCCAATAAGCAGACTTTTGTGAAAACAAAGCCAGGCAGCCAGGGCTCTCCTGAGGGGAATTCCACTTTCTGACCTCAATCCAAATCCTCTGAAGCAAGACAACACAAAGGCCGGCCTACTTTTTTTTTTTAAATTGATTTTAGAGAGAAAGGAAGGGAGAGGGAGAGAGAGAAAACATTCATGTGAGAGAGAAACATTTATCGGTTACCTCCCACACGCACCCCGACCAGGGATTGAACCAGAAACCTGGGCATATGCCCTGACTGGGAATTGAAATGGCAACATTTCAGTGCATGGGATGATGCTCAACCAACTGAGCCGTACCAGCCAGGGTTTTCCTACATTTTTTTAATAGAGTAGGTAAAACTCAGCGAAGTTCCAAAACAAGACTGCAGTGTACAGTCCTGCAGAATCAGCAATGGTATCCCATCATCCTTTGTGATAATCCTGGAGCCAGCAGATACCCGGAAGGTTCAAGGCCCACTCTGAGCTTCTGGGACTTATGTATACATCACATCGTGTCCCCCCCCGCCCCCAGACCCTCACCCCCGACCCCTTTTAACCATTGTCTGCTGAGGTCTTTAAAACTCCCTCCTTAGGTTTTGGAACCCAAATTACGTCCTTCTCATTCTCAGTGGTCTTGTCCAGGATTCTCTTATTTGTCATAGATATTTATTTTCTTCGTGCATTTCTTTGTAACTGGAAACCTCAAGCATAAAAGGTGGGTGGAAGCACATTTTACAAATTCATTCTCATGCCCCTGGCATTAAAGTCAAGTTCTAATTGAAAAATTGGTCTCTTGGGGGCACTAATTAGATCTTGAGACTGATGCTTTGTGCAAAATTTAATTTCTTTCAAGTTTGTCATATTTCTATAGATTCCTGTTTTCATTGTTTCCAGTTTACTGCTAAAAGATTCCATACTAGAGGGCCTAGAGACTCTAGGTTACTAGCCACAATGCTTATTTAGTGACATTTTAAAAAATGTAAGTGAAAACATTGGTAATTTTTGAATGAATTTTCAAACATTTCCCAATGTTTACTACTGGGTCTAATGAATTATACATTTTTAGTGTATTAGAGTATCAAATACATAATTGTTATATATTCATTTGGTTGTAAAATTCTCAAAAAGATAGATTCAAAGACCAGGTTTTGACTAACGCCTGTCTGTGCTTCCCAGTGTAATCTCCGTCCCATTATATGAATCTTCACTTTTTGTTTCGGGGTCAAAAATCCCCCCAAAATATGAGCTCCTTAACTTACACATATTTAGAACTGATTTTTCTCCTATCCTTGTTTACATCTCTAACAAAAATTTCCAGAAAAGAAAAAAAAATGGGAATCTCAAATATTATACAACTTTAAATTTATAGGAATAACTTCTTATACAATTTGACTATCAACCTAATTATTTCCTTTTACTTCCATTTTTCCTCATTTTTCTTGCTTATCTTTAAAGAATAAAATTGCTTCTACTTCTACTTAAAGACATCCACTTTTTGAATATTTTGGTTCATTTTCTTCTAATCTCAAAGAAAGATGTTCTAGAAACACTGCCTTTATTTTTATTTTTTAAAATATATTTTATTGATTTTTTACAAAGAGGAAGGGAGAGGGATAGAAAGTTAGAAACATCGATGCGAGAGAAACATCGATCAGCTGCCTCCTGCACACCCCCCACTGGGGATGTGCCCGCAACCAAGGTACATGCCCTTGACCAGAATCGAACCTGGGACCCTTGAGTCTGCAGGCTGACGTTCTACCTGCTGAGCCAAACCGGTTAGGGCATGCCTTTATTTTTTAATATATACTTATATCTACTTATATTCATATCAATTTGTTTCCATTGATAAAGCAATACAACTTGTTTTCACAAATGCAAACCAAATGAAATGTGTAAGGAGAAAGGTTGGCCGTGTTTTGTTGCCCAAAGACAGGCACATTTACTTGCATTTAGTATCTATTCGCAGGCTGTAGGTGAAACCTTTCTGCGAAATTCCTGGGAGGGCAGTAGCCCTCCAGGGCCCCCAGGTCAGTTTGGATGAGCCCTTTAAGAATTTCAAGGGTGCATTGTTTTACATCTCCCCCTACAAGGTGTGTCTAAACCTCTTCCTCTGGCTTTGATAGAGCAAATTGCAACAGGTCAACTTAATGAATTCTGACATTAACATTTACATATTTTCATGGTTTCTATTTAGCAAGATGCACTGGACAATTAAAAAAAAACTCCTGACCTGTGAAGTCAAGGAAACAAAAGACCTATGTGGTTTTTCACTGGAGGAGCTGAAAAACTGTCTGAGTCAAACATGCTAGTCAGTTACATTCCCACACATTGAGGATTAGGTGAACCTTGTGTGTACAAGTGAAATCTAGAGAATGTAAACGCGGCACCTCTCGGTTTTTTAAAACGTTTCGGTTCGCCTTGTCTTTCATCTTGTACCCACCAGGCAGAGCCACAGTGGAGTAAAATGGAATTTCCTTCAGTGGTCACTCAATCTAGAATCTATTAGCTCCTCTCCTGAGTAGAAAAAGATAGATTTGGAAGAGCTGGGGGATTGTGAATGTGATTAGACCCTGACAGCCACTCTGCTTGTTTTAGAAATTGAGGAGAGAGAAGGTTTGGGGGGATGAGAGGGAGGGTATGAGCAGCTCTATCACTAAGTTTGGCCCCAGAAGGATGAGAACATGGCACACTGGATTGCACGCCTCCCTGACCTTGAGAGATGTTGTTAATCAATCAGCTCACATTTCCCTCTGAGCTTAGATATGGCCTCGGAATCTTCTTGGTATAGCCCTCTGGGCAGCTGCTACCAATCTATCTGGTTGGCTTATGAGATTGATTTACTGAGTGCATTATTTATTCATTTATTCAACATCTATTGGACATCTGAACTGGTCCAGGAATGTTAAAGGCATTCAGGACAAGACATGAAACTTACATTCTAATGAAATGAAACCTTTTTATTGTCTTCTGGGGGGTTGGGGTGGGGTCTGCATATTTGCTTGGCATGCAGTAGGTGCTCAATAAACTACTTTTGTCACATTGCATTGAATTGGCCTGTGAAGAGCATTCTGGCATCAGCTGAGCCAGCTGAGAAGTGGAGTGTGGCTGTGGTTCTCCCTGGAATAATGAGAACATTTGTTTCACCTCGGTTCACTTTATTCTTAAGGTCCATTAAAAACAAACTCACCGTAAGATTAGCGCTCAACTGGATATGTTTCGAGGGGCAGAGGTAGATAGCCACGAGAAGAATTGTACATAGAAACTCATGTCATCCCTTAAATCTGACCTCTGAATAGCTTTTAGATCTGCTGATTGGATTCTTGCTAGAACACTACATCACAGTCCATCCTCAAAGGCAGTAAGTGACGCTGCAGCACTGAGGGCAAACGATTGACACTGTGCTCTTGCGGGCATCTTGTGTGCAGCTGCGAACAGCTGTGTTAGTGCCAGTTAAGCTGTGATCGCATCACTGGGAGAGAGATAAAGGGCCATTTATTCACAAAGCGCCATTCAAAGCGCCTCACAGGTGTGTTTAAGGACTGGTTTTCTGCTATCTCCCTTCTGTCTAAAAGGTATACTAAATTGAGGTGATTGGGAAATATAATTTTGCCAGAATTGCAGGTCTGCTCTGCCCAAGAATGATGTTTAGGAGTACGTGCTGTGGCATTCATAAACAGAGATGAAACCCCTACATGCAAAGAGGATTAATCCACTCATTCATTCCCTCATGAATAAGCCTCAGTTTTCCCCTCTCTGGTAGCGAAAGTATAAAATGTGCCAAAGACAGGGCCTCTTTCAGAGAACAGCTTTATTTATCACCCTCATTTGCAATCTTACTCCCCTCAAAGAAGCCACCAGCTGCTCATCCTTTGACTACAAAGAGTTCCTTCCGTGAACAGGATGGGGTCAAATCCCAACTGTCAGGGAAGGGGACAGAGGAGGGGAGAAAGGGCACCCCGCAAAAGGAGGTGGGAATGGCAGCTGGACATGTGCTTTAAACAGACTTCAGTTTGCTGCTTGAAGGGCACGTTGTGTGTATGAGATGCCCTCTTGGGAAGTGGAGTTGGAAGGAACAGCAGTACTGGTATAACTAAAACTGGGCAGAAATCCCAGGTCAGAGTTCCCGAGGCTGGCGGAGCGCACGGGCCACCTCCTGGGTATCGCCCTGTAAACTCCTTAAAGCTGCAGGTCCCTGGTCTTGCTGGAAGCTGCAGAGTCGCTGGGAGGAGCCTGAGATGAGCCTGGAGTGCACAGCTAGATTTGGGAATTACTGGTGGATCCCAAGCTCAACAAACAAGCAAAAATAAAACTGACAAGCTATTTAGGAGGGAAAACAGCAGATAGAACCAAAAAAATGAGAAAGCAGGTCTATTTTTCTTGAGCCAAACCGATAAGTAATATTTGGTAATCAATAAATTTAAAGACTTAGGACAGTGGTTCTCAACCTTCCTAATGCTGTGACCCTTTAATACAGTTCCTCATGTTGTGGTGACCCCCAACCATAAAATTGTTTTCGCTGCTACTTCATAACTGTAATTTTGCTACTGTTATGAATCATAATGTAAATATCTGATATGCAGGATGTATTTTCATTGTTACAAATTGAACATAATTAAAGCATAGTGATTAATCACAAAAACAATATGTAATTATATATGTGTTTCCGATGGTCTTAGGCGACCCCCGTGAAAGGGTCGTTCGACCCCCAAAAGGTCGCGACCCACAGGTTGAGAACCGCTGGCTTAGGATGTATACAGTGTTTATCCAAACGCTCCCTATTCCTTCAATCATTTTGTCTTTAAATTGTAAGGAACTTTATGGGTGAGCGAGGACCGGAGGCCCTCCTCTGGCAGTGGCTTCAGTTTGAGGGGAGTGAGATTGCAATGTCTACTGAGTGCCTTTTATGTGCCAGGCACTGTGCTAAACCACCAGCGGCTCAGGTGGTCTGGCTCTGAAGCCAGTGCTCAGGCCTTGACCAGATCCTGTCCCTTCTGTGCAAGGCAGGCCCTTCCCTCAAGGAGCCCACAGACATTCTCAAGGCAGGGAAACAACATAGCAGCTCAGGCTTCTCTCAGGCGCTGTTACCAGAGAGTGAATGAATACAAGGTGGCAGGAGTGGTAAGTATCTACTCAATTATTGAAAATAACTCTTAAGGATTATTAATTAATTGGGACTGACGTAAATAATTATCCCAATGGTTTTTAATCACTGACATGAATGCTAATTGTGATGCTCCATAACCTATTGCTGGGGAGGAAATTACCACAAAACTTAGTGGCTTGAAATGAGGACAACCCCTCTATTGTGACCCTGTCTTCTGAGTCCGGAATTCAGACAGGGCGCAGGTGGGATGGCCCCAGGCTGCTTGCCTATGTCTGGGGCCTCCGCTGCAGGTGATCTGAACTTCTGGGGCAATGAACACCTGGGCGGGAAGGTCTACTTGGAAGAGAGTGGGCCGCTAGCTTGGTGGGAGTGACTGGAATTTAGGTAAGACTGTGGCCAGAGCCCCTCCCAAGGCCTCCTTGCACGTCAGCCTCAGGTAAGTAGGACCTCTTCCCAGGTGGGTCAGGGTTGCGGTGAACAGAGAGAGGCGGATGTACCTTTGAGCCAGCTTTGGCAGTGTCCACTCCACTGTGTTCTGCGGGTTGAAGCAGCCACAGCACATGCAGATTCACGAGGAGGGGACATAACCCACCTGTGAAGAGTGTCAACGTATTTGGAGCCTCGTTTTTTTAAAATCACCATGTATGGTTAAAATGTCTACTGAGTGCTTTTTATGTGCCAGGCACTGTGCTAAACGCTTTGCCAAGGATGTCTCTTTTAAAGTTCATCAGAACAGTAGGGAACATGTGCTCTTAGGACCCCAGATTACAAAGGAGGGATCACAGGCTCAGAAAGGATGCCTAGCTTGTCCAAGGTCTCCTGTAAGTGTCCACATTGGGAACTGAACCCCATAAGCCTAAATTGCATCACCTTGGTGTTCTTTGTAACTCAGCCTGACTCCGCCCCAATGTGCACACACTCTAAGCTCATTCTAAGTGTCTGTGAAAGGGAAGAAGTTCTCAGCAACTGTACACCCGGGGGCCTCCAAGGGGGACAACCACAGCAGCAGTGTGGTTGGCAACTAATACAGTCTCTCTTGCCCTTGTCCGAGGGAAAGCCTCAGGAACCAATGGGCGCTTGGATGTCGGCCTGGCCTTGACATTTCTCATGTAATTGCTAGTATAATCCTCTCCTTGGTGACCCCATCTCCAGAGGTCTCATGCCTGGATCCTGAATTCAAGGAAAAAGGGGACAAATATTTTTTCTCAAAAATGCTTCTGAATCAGTATTCTCCCAGATCCAGGGAGAATATCACAAATTGGGAGCACTCATTCCCAGGAATGTAGACAAATATCTTTTGACTACTTTTTCCTACATTTATTATGACTTACACTGATCAGAAGAGTAGTCAATGATATTTTAACTCAGTTTTGTTTTCACGTAGCCACTCATCCAACGAATATATATAAAATACCTACTATGTGCCAGTGCTGCATTATGAAGATACCATGGTGAACAAGACAAAGGTGGTCTCCTCCCTCCCAGAGCTTGTTGTCTAGTGAGGGAGACACAGAGAAACCAAGTAGCTAATTCTGTAAAGATGTAATTGCTAATTCTCAAAAGTATTTTTGAAAAAAAGAAAAAGGTAGTAAGATAAAAGCAAGACATCATTGTGAGGTAGGAAATCTAGTTTATATGTATGCTGGATGGGGTAGGCCTATTTAAAAATGGGATATATAAGTTAAAACCCAAGGAAAGAGAGGAAAAGAAAGGCCATGATCTTACTTATTTGTATTCTGACTATTCTTGGGTTTGAACTTCGTTTCCTTTGAGTTCAGACCCTGTTCCAGAGGGAATGAAGCTAATGACATAGAAGGTTGATGCAAGAAGAACCTAACTGTTCCTGGCTCCAATATCCAGTTTGTTCACACAGATCTTTACAAGCGAGTGCCAGCCCTGAGGCTTAAGGGGTGACCTATTCCCCAGCAGCACAGAAATCTGAATCCAGGCCCAGCTGTCAGTCTCAGGTGTCCAGTCATTAGTATGCCCACCCAGCCCACTGGGTCTTTATGCGAACAGAGCATGCTGGGCCATTCTGCCTGTCTTCCAGGGGCCCCTTCAAACAGCAGAAGGGGGTAGGCCTTCACGCTAGAAGTCATGGAAAGATGTGCTTCCAAAAAGTTCAAAGAAATTTTACTCTTTAAGATCAAACCATATTTATCAACATTGCAGTATTGATATTGAAGGAAACCTGGTCTTGGTGGTGGGTGGGAGGGGGAAGGAATTCTGCTATAATTACCCTTAATTTAGCTGTTTAAGTTTAGATATTCATTGATCTGGCAAAAGGAGTCTCTTATATTTGATCAAGAAGAAACTCAGAGATATTCATGTTAGTGCATTTTAATAGTTTGTAAACTAGCTGTTTAGATCCTTCTTTGGAAATTGCTCCATTCATATGTGTGTATCTATAATAATAAAAGCATAATATGCTAATTAGACCAGACGTCCTTCCAGACTACCTTCCAGGTGATTTTCCAGACGAAGCTGGGGCTGTGAGGGAAGCCCGAGTCCCAGGTGCCAGAGGGAAGCTGGTGCTGGCAGCCGAGGGAAGGAAGGCCTACTCTTGCATGAATTTCGTGCATCAGGCCTCTAGTACATAACAGTACAATTATCACGTATATGTGGATTTACTACTTAATTCCTAAAATAGCAGCTAATATCCTATTATACATTTAACCTTACTTAATTCTTACAGGAACTCTATACAAATGTTACTCTATGACATTATGCAGGTGAAGAAGCAATAGCATAACAAGTAACACCCATGTTGTCCAAAAGAATAGCCACTAGGTGTATGTAGTTATTTAAATTTAAATTATTTAAAATAAAATAAACACTCAGTACCTCAGCCACATTTCAAGTGTTTGAGAGAACATGTGCATCATCGCAGAAAGTTCTGCTGGATAGCTCTGGAGACTCTGGGCCAGTTTCTCAGCTTTGGCAGTATTGTCATTTGGGGTAATTGCTGCGGGCCACTGTCCTGTACATGGGAGGATGTTCAGCAGCCCCTACCCAGCAGTCACCCGAAGCCTCATCCCCCAGTTGTACCAACTGCAAATGTCTCAGGTGGTATCAGATGTGCTGTGAGAAGGAGGAGTAAAATCCTTCTGGTTGAGAACCCCTGCTCTGGACTAAGCCTAGGTTTATAGGCTGGGTGGCAACTTGGGTAAGTTGCTTTCAATTCTTTGAACTTAATTTTCCTCATTGGTAAACGAGTAAAAAAATAGAACACATTTCCATAGGGTTTTGATAGGGCTGACACCAGCGGTACAGCATTGAGCAGATAATAAAAGCACACTAGATGGCTGCTAGGACTATAGTGTTCTGACTGCCCGGTTAACGAGGGATGTTTAGATTAGCTGGCGCGGCCTCAGGAAACCTGGAAACCAAGATTGCTGCTCGCTGTTCCAGTTTTCTGCCATGAAGGGGTTTCCCTGGTAGGATAACCGGGAGGCTGACGACAGTGACATAGTTGATTGATGAGTTCTGACAACAAAGCCTGCGGACTTGAAAACTCTCAAAAAAAAACCCCCAGAACTCTAAGCACAGAAAACCAGCTTTCCGCCTCATTGCCTGATTTCTTCATGATGGTGTTGAGTGTGTGTGGAACAGTGAGGCAATCAATTCTGAGGAAGGTCTTAAAATTTCTCTATAAAAACTGAATCAAACATTTAGATCAATTATCATGAAATCAAACATTTAGATCAATTATCAAATTAACATTTAGATTAAAACTAATTAATAGGTAACTGTCAGTAAAGTAACTGAAGTTTCGACCTCAAATGTCTAAGTAGGCACATTTAGACAACTGACTCTACCAATGTATCAGGTTCAGCCTACCATGTGAGTAGAGTGAAAAGATAATTAAATGAATATTTGGGAAATTTGTGCCTATCTTTCCTTGGAAAAAAAACAAAACAAAACAAAATAGGTCTTTTTTAATGGATTTTCACAAACAACCATCAATTTATTTTAACCCTTGAGATTTTTCATTGTTTGTGGGATTAAGGTGAATAAAGCTTTCTGCATATAAAATTGTAACTAGATTGGATGATATGAATCGAATTTTGACACATTTAAAAGTAATGCATTGAAGAGAGGAGTAGAAACAGAATAGTTTATTTCTTCAACTTGATTATTTTAATAATTGATACCTGGTAGGTCATCTCTCTATTAGAAAGAGTTTAGGTTCACCATTCCCATAATCACCTGGCCATTTATTATGCATTCACTATGTTTCAGGCCCCAGGTTAAGAATTAAGCATTACCTAATTCATTTCATTTAAACTTCAAGTTAGTATTATGAAGAGGGTATTATTTCTTTCCATTTTGAAGATGAGAAAACTGAGTCTGAGAGGGTTTGGGTAACATGCTAGTAAGAGGTGCAGCCAGATTTCAGCCTCAGGTCTGCAAAATTCCAAAACATTTGGTCACCTGCCCTCCTATAGCTGCAGGTCAGTGGTCAAAAAGATACTCGTTCTCACATCTTTAGATCTGCTCACTGCATCGGACAACATGGGACATAGGAGTGTCATTTTTTATGGTGTGAGTACTGTTGCTATATTAACTAATTAAATCAGACTATGAGTGAGACATCTTCGCACACTTTTGCTACACGAACTATTTTCTTCTTAAAATGAACCAATCTGCCAAAATTTCTGCAAAAATTTTTTTTCTGATTTTGTATTCAGAGAAATATTCTGAATGCCTATTTTTTAAAAAAGAAGCAAGTTCTTAACAAGTCAATCAAACCAGTCCAATACCACAGGACCAACATAAGAAAGATTGTGAAAATGTCTCCAAGGGAGAACTCACTAATTTAGTTACTGAAAGGAGAGACAATCCTGAATTAATAAAAATTCAGTTAAAGCATGAGTTTAAAGGAGGAAAGTCTTATTATCTTTTTGATAGCTGATGGATGAATGAATAAATCAAACTGGAGTATGGGAAACATAAAATGATATGAACTGGGCAAAAATAGAACCATGTGGGCCTATTTTGATGAACAGATAAAGGCTATTTGAATATAGGTTAAGGCACTACTTTGGAAAAAAGTAACTCTTACAAGATGAAAAGATAGTGAACTCCCCCGACTGTATCTAAATAATTTTAAATTTTGAACTGTTGGGAGTGGAATTCATGAAGTCTTTTCATATAGTCAAACTTTTAAAAAATAAAATAGACAACTGACTATGATGACTTTTCTCTATTTGCACCAGTCACATTTTGTTACATAAAATGTTATCACTCTTTTCATAGCAATAACAAGGGACTGAATTCTGATTTGATGTGTTGGTATTTTTTTTGCTTGTCCTACCTCCACTGTCTAAAAGAAATGGCCATCTGATGTAAAATGGTTGGATCAGCCAACAAATGATAATGAATAATCTTGAAGGAAGGAAAAAAACAACAGGAAAAAAATGAATTTAGATAGCTATTGCCCATAACAAGTTATCCCAAATCCTAGGGGCCTAAAACAACCCATATGCTTTACCTCACATTTTTTGTGGGTCAGGAATCCAGAAGCAATTTAGTGGCTGGTTCTGGCTCAGGGTCCCTCATAAGCCTGCAATCAGGCGTCAGCCAGGGTCCGGTAACCTAAAGTGTGACTGAGCTAGAAGGACAGAAGCAGGGTCAGAGGTGTGGAGAGAACTGAAATAAGGCCAAGATGGAAAGTTGTCTTGTTATAACCTAATTTTGGAAGTAACATCTCATCACTCTGCCAAATCCTGTGTTAGAAGTGAGTCAGTAAGTCTGGCCCACGCTCAGGAGAAGGCATTACACAAGGGCGTGGGTACCAAGAGGGCCATCTCCGAAGCTTAGAAACCCACCACAGTGACTTTCTTCTGTGCTCATAGCTACATTCGGCGGACTCCCTGGAGGTTGTTATCTCTGCAAAGCATGTGCTGAGAATGTGAGGATAAATAAAACAAGGGAAAAACGTACCTAAGCCATATGTTGGTGCTTGGTTTTTATCCTCCTGTGAATGTTTCTCCTAATCCATTAAAAGAAAAACATTCTGTTCACAGATATTGTAACTGCCCACCCAGAGCTGACAGCCCAGAGATGCACACACATTGGCCATTTCCATAGTATGACTTGAGAGGAGTCAGAGTCCCCCTCACAGCATCTTAAAAGAAGTCATGTGATCCTGGGATATAAGACATACATCCTCAAGGGGGGGAAATCACCCCCAAATGGTCAAAATTGGTTCTTGAGAGACAAAATAGTCTTACTCTTTTTATGCATAAAGCACAAATGTACATATAGTACATACAGATATACCATATACCTGTGGTATTACATTTTTATGGGGGCGTGAGTAGGGAAAAACATTTTCTTCAAAACACCTTCAGGAGCCCAGCTGGCATGGCTTAGTACATGAGCATCCACCCATGTACCAGGAGGTCACCAGTTCAATTCCTGGACAGGGCACATTCCCCAGTTGCGATCCCCAGTAGGGGGCGTGCAGGAGGCAACAGATCAAAGATTCTCTCTCATCATTGATATTTGTATATCTCTCTCTCTCTCCCTCTCCCTTTCTCTCTGAAATAAATAAATAAATAAATAAATAAATAAATAAATATAAATATAAATATATATATATAAATATATATATATATAAATTTAATATATATATTAAAAAGTGTTCTCAGTTAAAGGAGGCTTCATGGAGGGAGAAACAGGTGCGATTTACCTGGGGGTGGAGAGGAGGAGATGAAATTTGGGATTTGGCAGATTGTGAATGGACTTTCCTGGTACATATCGAGCTCTAGTTTTACACCTTGATCTGATTTTACCAACCTTCTACCTTCCAGGGATTCCTCACATGTTATGACTCACTGAGAGTTCCTTCCTGGTTTTTGGAGCACAGCTTTGTACAGATTCATTTTAAACATATTTCCTAACATTTCTGAGATATTCGAGGTTGGTGCAAAGGTTGTAGCAAGTGTTTCCAAATGGAAGTGGAAAAGGGTAATTATAGACTGAGAAAAGATTGGCTCAATTTTCCTTATCCGTCTTCCTTCTTGCTTCCTCCCACTCCCTCTGTTGGACAGAGGTAAAGCTGTAAGTTGAAGTAAGGATGAGTGAAGAACTAGAAAATAGGCAGGAGGGTGTGGAATAGAAATGAGTAAAGGAGAATGCAGAGGTAAGAACCTTGCACCATCAGCCACCATGGGAAGGTCTGGTCCTGATGCCCTTGGCATAGCTACATTTCAGTCTTCTCATTTTTTAAATGAAGGATTTGTTAAAATAATACTTGAAATTGACTCCAGTTTCAACAATATATGATTTTAAGAAATATCATTTCTGTATCACAATAATGTCTTAAAGTATGGTTGTTGGACTTGTATACCTTTGGGTTAAGGTTTTGATTCTTCTGTTGCAATTCAGATACTCAGCAGACCTGAGTGAAGCTGTTAATCTAAAATTGTCAGCTCCATGTGCACTGCACATCACCAATATAAAGAAGAAAGGCTCCAACTCTGAGGAGTCACAATGGATTTGATATAGGAACCAGGGTTCAAGTCCTGTGGGCTCTCCAAGCCTTAAAAAACTTTGAAGACATGTTTAGCCAAAGCTACAATCCTACCTATTACATTGAACCACCCAAAATTCCCATTTTTGTACCTCAAAAATGGTTGAATATTGGCAAACTTATATAGTTCAACCTAGAGTTTAACCATCAGATCATTCTCCTTTAATAATTAGCAAGCATTTTTATTAAATAAAATTTGTATCTACTTTATGACACATTAAATAGTTGTCACTGAGGTTTTTTAAAAATCATCTTTCTTCTTCTTTTTTTAAAAAAATCATTTTTACTATCATTTAAAACCTGGGCATAACTTGATTTGAAAGTGAAAACAATAGATAAAAAACCCCCACAAAGTTATTTTTCTGATTCTATCGAGTGGTTGTTTGCTAATACATGTGACCAACTTGCTTTCAGTTGTATAAGACCCGATTCATCTGCCACTTTTTTTCATGTAGAGTTTGCAACAACGCATAGTGGAACTAGCCCAGGAAAGTAGGAACTGTAGCTCAGTGATGGTGAGAGTACAGGCAGAGGAGGGAATAGAAATACTGGGTGCACTGGCTCATCCAGTGAGCCTGGTTGGGCCATGTCTGCTCTGGGTTCTGAGGGGAAAAGCAGACCCAATTTCTAAGCTGGAAGATGAGAAAACCAGTTCTGCAGGCTGAGGCTGAGGGTTGAAGGAGAGATGTGGAAGAAGGAGAAAGGGAAGAGTTAGAAGAATTAGAAATATTAGAAGAACATGGAGAAGATGACAAATTGAGGAGAAAAAAGAGGAGGGGAATTGAAGAGAATTGGTGAAGAAGGGAATGCCTGGTTTCTAATCCATGTTCCTTAGGTTAGTCACTTTAAGTGAGAATAAGGGAAGTGAATGTTGTTGGTTTTTCTTTTTTTTAAAAAATTCATCTTTATTGTTGAAAGTATTACAGAGTCTCTCCCCGCCCCCAATTAACCCTCTTCAAGCTATACACCCCCCCCCCAACCCCGCTGAGATTCCTCAGTCTGTTCCATGCTTCCATGTCTCTGGATCTATTTTGTCAGTTTATTTTGTTCATTAGGTTCCACATATGAGTGAGATCATGTAATATTTGTCTTTCTCTGACTGGCTTATTTCACTTAGCATAATAATCTCCAGATCCCTCCATGCTGTCTCAAAGGGTAAGAGATCCTTCTTTTCATTCCCCACCTCCTTCCAAAAGAACTTAATGTGACTGGGAAGTCAAAGAGCCAGAACATTATAGAGCTGCCGAGAGAGAGAGAGAGAGAGAGAGAGAGAGAGAGAGAGAGAGAGAGAGAGAGAGAGAGAGAGAGAGAGAAAGAGAGAGAATGTAGAGTTTTCAAAGAAATTTGGACTTCTTGCTCTGCTCTGAGTGTCATAAAGAGCCCAGTAAGACTGAATGAGAAAATTAATAGTTGAAAAACCAGTGGCAACTACTCTCTGGATGTGCCCTTCTCATCCTTCACAACCTAACTAACCAATCCCTTTTCATATTCATGTGTTTCTGTGAATCTGACCTTCCTGCTAATTAACATGGATACACCATACCCTGGAAACAGACTGGAAATGTTGTTTGACATGTGGACTAGGCTGTGTTGACAAATAGTATGGTGTCAGATATTCCACAAAATACTGCCACCTGTAGAAAATGGACGCCTGAGTAGCCATGTCTTGCCACTGGCAGACTCAGACCTGGGTCATTTACGAGGACAAGCACCGCTGAAAAGGAGGACTTGCATGCCACTTTTCAGGCCTTTTCCTCACAGACATGTCATGGTGTTCAATCCCCAGGATAACACAATCAACTATCTTGACCAAGCAAATAAACAAATAAAAGAAATACATCAAAATAAAAAGCTTCTGCACAGCAAAAGAAACCATCAACAAAACAACAAGAGAGCCCACTGCATGGGAGAACATATTTGCCAATGTTTTCACTGATAAGGGTTTAATTTTCAGCATTTACAGAGAATTCATACAACTAATGAAAGGAAGATAAACAATCCAATCAAAAATGGGCAACGGACCTAAATAGATACTTTTCGAAAGAGTACATAAGGAAGGCCAAGAGACATATGAAAACATGATCAAAGTCACTAATCATCCAAGAGATGCAAATCAAAATAACAATGCGATACCATCTCACACCTGTCAGAATGGCTATCATCAACAAATCAACAAATGACAAGTGCTGGAGAGGATGTGGATAAAAAGGAACCCTCGTGCACTGCTGGTGGGAATGCAGACTGGTGCAGACACTGTGGAAGACAGTATGGAGTTTCCTCAAAAACCTAAAAATGGAACTCCCATTTGACCCAGTGATCCCACTTCTAGGAATATATCCCAAGAAGCCAGAAACACCAATCAGAAAGGATATATGCACCCCTATGTTCATAGGAGTGCAATTTACCATAGCTAAGATTTGGAAACAGCCTAAGTGCCCATCAGAAGCTGAGTGGATTAGAAAGCCGTGGTACACCTATACAATGGAATACTATGCTGCTGTAAAAAAGAAGGGATTCTTACCATTTGCAACAGCATGGATGGAACTGGAAAGCATTTACTAAGTGAAATAATCCAGTCAGAGAAAGATAAATATCACATGATCTCACTCATTTGTGGAATATAATGAACAACATAAACTGATGAACAAAAACAGATCCAGAGATGCTTCTCTAAGCATCCATCAGACCGTCAAAAACAGAGGGAAGGTAGGGGATGGTGGGGTTAAGAGGGAGAGATCAACCAAAGGACTTGTATGCATGCATATGAGCGTAACCAATGGACACAGACACCAGAGGGGTGAGGGCAGGAGTGGAGGGTTGGGGGGGAGGGGGCAATGGGAGGATAAGGACACATATGTAATACCTTAATCAATAAAGAAAAAAAAGAAATAAGGTAAGGACATAATTTGTGCACAATAATGTCCATTGGCCGTATATATTTTCAGGCTGCCAAAAATGTAAAAAAGAAGCATGCTGAAGTTAGTTTCCCCAGAACTGAATTCTATAGGATGTCAAACTTCTGGTAAGGCTTGTCAAAGTCCCACTGTTGCTGTCATCTTAAGTTAGAGGGAAAAGACAGCTGTAAAAAACATCTTGCCAAAACGTGATTTTGGAAAGGTCACTTTATTACATGATTTATTTATATTGTTTCTCCGTGGTACAAAGAGTTCTGATGTGGACGTAGAGCTGAGAGAAGGAGAAATAGTGAAAGAAATCCTTAAGGCCCATCAGTCCCAGGCTTCGTGTGGGCCAAGAAGTTTGGTGTAAATTCTTTAGCTAAAATAGCCTTCAATTCCAAGCAGCTTTTCTGCATCAATCAAATGAGAAAGTTCTAGAATAAGATTGATCTTCTCCCCTACCCTCTGAGGCATCATCAGTAAGAAACATGATAGGAGTGGATCCGTGTTTTACAGTCACCACGAACAATCAAGATATCCTTCCCTTTCAGAAAAGAAAAAAAAGTCAGCTTCATCAAATTTCTGATGGTTTGTCTCCTTTACACATTGTGTTCTCATCTTAAAGGGCTTAATTTTCCCCCTGAATTTCTTTTCCTGAAGAGGCATGTGTTGGTTACATTCTAAACAGACCTACAGTACTTAATATGGAAAATTGAGTATGTTTTTAACTGAAAACAGATGGGTGGTTTGTTTATCTTCACTTGGCTCTATCATTGTGTCCTAAACACACGGCTGGGATTTTTCATACCAAATTTATAATGGTGACAAGTAGGATTTATAGGATAAATACTTCTTTCTTTGACCATATATTTTACTTAACTCCCCCCTGATGTGGCATCCAAGCTAAATGTTTCTGGGTTTTGTTTTATTATTTAAATTTTTTGTTTAATCATTGTTCCTCTTCATTGATTGTCAGCATGTTTCAGACATTGGGGTCAGGTGTTTGAAAATGAGAACCAAATCGTCTTTAGTTTGTAGCTAGTGTTGTGACTTCCTTAAGCCTTTTGTTTCACTTGCTGAAAACTACTTTAAGGGAAAGAAGCAAAAAGAGCCAATCAGTTGAGAGTAAAGAATATGGCTTGGCTAGCAACCATTCCCCTCAACCCGGCCAGTCCCAGGCATCCCCTTGTGTTGCTTTTGCAAATGTTTATATAGGTAGCAACTGTCAGTATCCTCTACCAATGGGAAGCTATTTGATAGGGCAGATTATGTCTCCGTATCTTCAGAAGTGGCTCCCTGGGGACTGTACAGGCAAGGATCGGATTCTCTGATAACGTCTGTGGGTATGTTTGACTGATTTGCCTCTTAGATGGTGTTGTCTGATGTCTCCACGGAATTCCAGATGAGAGAGATTTAAAGATTAAACATCACGAATATTCAGCAAAGCTGCCTGGAAGTTCAGCTTTAAGTGACTTTATCTCGTTCTCTGTACTTTTCCTTAAAGAAGCCATTGTTTGAATTAAGAAAGGATGGTTTTTCATAGAAAACAACAACAACAACGTAAAGTTAAATAGCAGTACTGTATGGCACAATTTCTTGAAATGTTGCCTTTAAACGCTCCCCAAAAACATGTTGTCTGTCAAGGCCACTTTTAGGGGACCAGGCTTCCTCTTCCTGGCATCTCCCAACCCGAAGCGTATTTGTTTGCTTCCAGAGAACACAGGCCAATACAGAACCCATCTCCATGAAGTCCATTTTGCTCTGTGCCAGAAAAGAGAGGCCTGCATCACAAAAAGTCCCGTGCAAAATTAAGAAGGCCACCCCAATAGCTGGATAGAAATAATAACGTAGGAGAGGCAAAGGTGCTCAGAAAAAAGATTACACCAAACTTGCTGTAAGGCAGAAATATGACTGTGAACCCCTTCAAAGTCACCCTAATTGTTCTACTTTGCTACCTAAACAGACACAAAACAAGCAATGTAATAGACAGTCTCAGAGGCGAGTGAGAAAATCATTTAGTGAAACAAGTAAAAAAGTCGAACCTGGGGTCAGCTCTAGGGGCTGTGAGTTGGCCATTTGATCAGCCAGACCACCTTCCATTGAACTTTGTGGTAATTCAATAACTAGGTCACACTGGGCGAAGTCCAAAGCCAGGAGGTCTTATAAGAATTTCTTCCCTATGGTAGGTAGTGAGATTTCCCACCTGTACTCTAAGCATAATATGTCTATTAATTAGAATCCAATTCACTAGAGAATTTACTAACTAGTGAACATATAAGAATAATAAAACATGTATTTAGCCTTTCTTATAAGTCTAGTACCCCATGCTCAGAAGGGAGGTATTACTACCCTCATTGTACAAATACGAATATAGATGTCTGGAGAGGCCAAAACAACTACCTAGTTTGTAACATTCAGACTTTTGTGAGTTGTGGGCAAGTCTGTGCAGCTAAACACACAGAGATTTTAGTCATGGTTTCCATATTTACTAGTTGAGTAACCGTGAGGAAGTCACTTAAGTTTTCTAAGCCTCAGCTACTTCATCTTTACTAAGGGGAAAACTACTACTAACTCATTGTTGTGAACATTAAGAGACATACTGGCTGGCTTACAATAAACACTCAGTAAGACTTAGCTCTATAGGAAAAGAAAACGAGATAACAACACAAAGTTGATCTCAAAAGATTCCCTTAATGTGGTCAAGAAGATGTACTCAAACTACTGAATGTTCAACTCAATCTCCATTATCCAAAAAGCTAAGTTATGATGAAAACTCAATTCAAAAATGGTGAGTTACAGGGATAGTATAGTATACTAGAGGTCCTGTGCACAAAATACGATCACTCAGGTGGGGGGTGGTCTCTCAGCCCAACCTGTGCCCTCTTGTAGTTGGACATCCTCAGTGCTGCCATGGAGGTGGAAGAGGCTGCCCCACCGCCGCTGTGCTCTCCAGCTGTGAGCCCGGCTTCTGGCTGAGCAGTGTTCCCCAGTGGGGGCGCACTGACTATCAGGGACAGCTCCTGCATTGAGTGTCTGCCCCCTGGTGGTCAGTGGGCATTATAGCAACTGGTTGTTCTGCCATTCAGTTGATTTGCATATTAGCCTTTTATTATATAGGACTAAAGGCCTGGTGCATGAAATTCATGCACTTGGGGGGTTCTTCAGCTCAGCCTGCGCTCTCTTGTAGTTGGGAGCCCTCGGGGGACATCTGACTGCCATGGAGGCGGGAGAGGCTCCGGCCACTGCTGCTGCATTCGCCAGCTGTGAACCCAGCTCAGGGCTTCTGGCTGAGCAGCACTCTCCCTGTGGGAGCACTGACCACCAGGGGGCAACTCCTGCACTGAGCGTCTGCCCCCTTGTGGTCAGTGCATGTCATAGCAACCGGTTGTTCCATCATTTGGTCAATTTGCATATTAGTCTTTTATTATATAGGATGGTATTAAAAGAAATATGTAATTCATTATGTTTAAGGTGAATGTATACTTCAGAAATCTTTTAAACAACAGCTATCAACACTAATAAAAGAGAAAAATGGTAATTGGCGTACGACGATACCCTTTTCATTGGCTAATCAGGGCTATATGCAAATTAACTACCAACTATCATTGGCAGTTAACTGCCAACTAAAATTGGCAGTTAACTACCAACAAGATGGCGGCTAATTTGCATATGTAGGCACAATGCAGGGAGGCGAAAGGGAAAGCAGGAAGAAGCCCCCTGCCACTGACAGTGATAGGAAACCCAGGGGGGAGCTAAGAGCTGGGGGGCAGGGCAAAGGTGGCCCTGGGGCCACCTTTGCCCTGCCCCCCAGCCATGATCGGAGAATCAGGCGCCTCTGCTGCCCTGGCCAGTGATAGCAGGAAGTAGGGGTGGAGCCAGCGATGGGAGCTGGACACGGTCGAAGCTGGCAGTCCCGGGAGCTAGGGTCCCTTGCCTGAGCCTAAAGCAGAGCCCACGATCGCGGGGCCGCTGCAGCTGCGGGTCCCCGATGCCCGAGCCAGACGCCTCAGCCAGAGGCATTAGGCCTGGGCAGGGGCGGAGCCTGCAACCGCGGGGAGCTGGGGGTCCCCTGCCGAGGCCTGACACCTCTGCCGGAGGCCTCAGGCCTGGTCAAGGGGCCGATCCGGTGATTGGTGATCGGAGGGTGATGAGGGTCAACTCCTCTGGCCGAGGCATCAGGCCTGGGAGGGGGGCTGAGCCGGGGATTGGGGGGATATGATGGTCCCCTTGCCCAGGCCTGAAGCCTGGGTCAGAGGCGTCAGGCTTGGGCGGGGGGTGGAGGAAGCGATCAGAGGGAGATCGGGGTCCCCTCCCCAGGCATGATTCCTGGGCCAGAGGCCTCAGGCCTGGGTGGGGGCCAGAGCCAGTGATCGGGGGGAGATGGGGGTCCCCTGTCCAAGCCTGACACCTCTGGCGGAGGCGTCAGGCCTGGGCAAGGGGCCGATCAGGTGATCAGAGGGTGATGGGGGTCTACGCCTCTGGCTGAGGCATCAGGCCTGGGCAAGGGGCAGAGCCAGCAATCGGAGGGGTCTGGGGGTCCCCTGCCCAGGCCTGATGCCTGGGCCAGAGGCATCAGGCCTGGGCTGGGGGCAGAACCAGTGATGGGGGGAAATGAGGGGCCCCTGCCCAGGCCTGACGCCTCTGTCAGAGGCGTCAGGCCTGGGCAAGGGGCCGATCCTGCGATTGGAGGGTGATGGGGGTCAACGCCTGAGGGCTACCAGTATGTGAGAGGGGGCAGGCTGGGCTGAGGGACACCCCCCCCCCACACACACACCCAGTGCACGAATTTCGTGCACCGGGCCCCTAGTGAGATAATAAGCCCATTTCTAGATAACCTTCAGTTAGCTTAAAAAGTGGGTATTCTAGTTTATATTTTTTTGTAAGACTTTTTAAAATACAACGTCTTAAAAAAGAATTGAAAGACTGAAATTTCAAGACCATTTGGTAGTAATTGAGATTCTTCTTTTTAATTTTCCTTTTCTGGATCCTTTTCTGATTTACAGCAACGTTTATTTCACCTTCCAGTAAAGGCTTCCGCTACTTGAGCGAATAAGAAAGATGGAAAGAGTAAAGAAAGCACAGAGCAATAGAAGATGCCAGAGCTGGCAAAGTGATCCAAATTCTGGGTCCTTATGCCTTGAGTCCCCTTCAGTGACAGGCCCCTGGCATATCCAGGGCAGAACCCAAGGCTGTTGGCAGGCCAGTTTCAGTACAAAACAAGTCAGGCATACCTGAAGGGGGGTGTTGAAGAGGGATTAACTCTGTCAATGGGTAGTTAAAGGCCTTAGGAGTTTGCACTGAAGTGCTTTTCACAGGTAACAATGGCTGGACACAGCAGGAGACACATAGTACATTTTTCTAAGACACAATCAATTTACCTGTCCCCTTCTTAGTAAATGCACCTGGGAGACTCTCTCTCTCTCTCTCTCTCTCTCTCTCTCTCTCTCTCTCTCTCTCTCTCTCTCTCTCTCTTTCCCCTTTAAAATCAACCATTTCATAAGCAGCTTTTCCAAAATAAGCCAACAACAATCTCTCTTGCATCACCTTATCATAGAGACAACATTTTTTAAAGGTTACATGAACCTATTTCCTTTGGGAGCGGTCTCTTTGGGAACTTGATTGATAACCAAGTGACCTACTGAGCGGTTGCCCTAGAGTCTCGTTACCAGAAGCCTTCCCCACCATTAAGAATAGTGAAGTTTAACATTTGAGAACAGTTTGTTCTGGGTTGTCTGCGATGGCAAAGGGGATGAGAACCATTTTCAAAGGCTTTTCTCGTGACATTTACTGCTTGGCTCTGCGGGAGGACACGTCAGCTCCCTCCGTCCACAGCTGCGCGGACGTGCATGCCGCCTGCAGGGCTGGAGACTGCGGCCCATCCTCCAAGGGGCCATCAGCCTGATCGGGGAGCTGGACAGCAGCCATCGGCGGGCAGCGGCCTGTAAACAGATCGCTCCCTGTCTGCTCTTCACAGCAAAGAAAGAAAAATAAAGATTGATGGAGAGAAGTGCAGAAGAGACAAAGGTGTTAAGAAAAATGCCCCAAACTTAGAAATAAGGCAGAAAGATTACTGGGAGTCCTTTCAAAGTCATATTAACTGTCCTAAATAGCCCACCCAAGGGTCATTTGATGCTGTCCAATACAGTAACCACTAGTCACATATAGCTCCTTAAAGTGAAATCTGAATTAAAATTAAATAAAGTTTGAAAGTCAGTTCTCACCGCATCCTAAGGGTCCAATGGATCCCAAGGCTAGTGGATGCCCCGTTCGCCAGCACAGACAGAGGACATGCCATCACTGCAGAGAGTTCACTTATTCAGCTCTTCTAAGACAAGGCCACTTTGCCTTAAAAGATGCTGTACTTAGAGCTCGGACTCTACCATTGTCAACTGGGAGAAGACGGAAAAACTGAAACTAGTGTCTGTTCCCGAGAGATTCCCATTTATTTTTAGTTTTTTTTTGTCCATAAGAAAAGATAATTCCTCAGGTTATAGTTTATTGCCCTGAGGAAAATTAATCAATTGTATATCAAATTTGCAATCTTGTTCCAGCATTTTTAAATTGATTTTTAGAGAGAGAAAGGAAGGGAGAGGGAGAGAAACATCGATTTGAAAGATGAACATAGATTGGCTGCCTCCTGAATGCCCCCTACTGGGGTTCAAGCCCACAACCTGGGCATGTGCCCTGACCAGGAATGGAACCAGCAACCTTTCCGTGTTGGGACGATGCCCAACTAGCTGAGCCACACTGGTCAGGATCGGCATTTTTTTAAAACTGACTAAGTATACCTGTTTGGAACCAGCTTTGTCATTCTGTTTGTGTACCTTTATTACTGAGTTAGAGGAAATCTTTGACATATACCCACTATGTATTTGAGAGTATGTATTATATATCTAACTTTTGTTAAAATATGTTTTTATAGATTTGAGAGAGAGAGAGAGAGAGAGAGAGAGAGAGAGAGAGAGAGAGAGAGAGAATGAGAGAAACTTTGATTGGTTGCCTCCCATATGCACCTTGACCAGGGACAGAACCAGCTATCTGGGTATGTGCCCTGACCGGGAATTGAACTGCAGACCTTTCAGTGCATGGGAAGACACTCAACCAATTGAGCCATACCAGAAGGGGCTATGTTTCTAACTTTTAAAGAATTATACTCCGACAAAGGAATTGGACAGATGTACCCAGTAAAAATATGATTTAAGTGGGGTCTAAATTAAATGCTGGGCTGACTGTTCTTTTGGCAAAATTTATGTAAGTGCTGCTTAGCTCTTTCAACAGTACAGCATAGAGATTCAGAGTCTAGGCTTTGAAGCCATGGTCAAGGCCCATCGTTGCTGCTGCCAGGATCACACGCAGAAGAAAGTAGAAACGAAATGGAAACGTTGGGGAAGATGGGACGTTTTTCCTTCTTACTTTCTACAATACTGTAGGGTTTCATGTTTTGAAATTAAAGAGCACATGGAGCTACATAATTAACACTAAAGCAAAAGTTGCATATATAGGGAGTCACTTAGTATTAAGTCAGCACTTTACCACCTATAGCTGTGTGACTGTGGGCAAGTTACTGGATTTCTCTGCGTCTCAGCTTCCTCATCTGTACAATGGAAATCATAGCAAGTAGATCATAGGGCTGATGCGATGATTAAAATAGATAATGTCTGGCTCCATAAATGTAAGCTATTATTATTATCACTCCTCGGAATTCAGGAGCACACATTTAAGACCTCCCATCTGATCTTGAAAATTCATGTGAATTCTGCACTCTCAGGCATGATTCATTTCATTTTAACTTGAGCATAATTTCCTCTCACGTTCTTCCAGTAAAGATGTTGTGCGTTTATCTTGACTTTGCCTGTTCTTCATAAGTTCAGCGTACCATCAGGAGCACACATATCCCGGGTGGGAAAGCATGGCAGGTGTGATAGATGACAGACTATGGGTTCATTTTTCCTGAAAACTAGTGGGAAAAGCCTTCCCTCTTGACTTTCAAGAATCAAGAGTATCAGAAAAAAATATGCACATACTCGTACAGACATATGCACACCACTAACACCAACACAACCCAAAATCTTACCAGAACTTGCAATTTGGGTAATATTTTTTTGTTGAGTAATGAACAAAGATGCCATGCATGACACAGTCACACCGAACCCTTCTCACCCCCTGTCCCAATCCTGTCCTAACTTCTTCACTTTCTCTTTCTTCTAGCAGAATGCATATATTTTAAAACTTACCTGTTAGAATACAGAACCCCCGAGACAGGAAGCTCATAAGCAAACACATCAGCAACAAAGAACGAGTCTTAAAAGGGTCAAAACCCAAAACAGCCCAGAGTCCTCCTGGGAGCATGGAAGTCTTTCCCCTTCCCCACCCCCAGGGGGCCCAGGACAAGCATCTGCTGGCTGCCCATGGCAGGTGCCCTGGGGGTTATCACTGTGTGTGCCTGTGGACTCCTCAGGGAGAAGCCAGGAGAGGAGGAGAGATTCCCATGAACTCTTTAGAGCCCGTGATAATTAATGGTAAAGATATCTGTAGCAAGTACTGAGTGAAAAAGACTTTTTGCTGGAAGTCTCCTTGTCCACATTTATCCAGGACCCTTAAAGCAGGGGTGGGAATGTCCAGCCTACAGCCGTATAAGGCCCGGGAATCACTAGGTCTGGTGCTGCCAAGTCGTTAAGAGTGAGTTAATTAAATGTTTGACCAAATATAGCAGGTTGGTTTTTAAGTTTATAATTTTGTATCGCCCAACAATGATGTTATAAATATCCAAATGGCCCTTGGCAGAAGAAAAGGCTCCCTACCCGTGCCTTAAAGGATCATTTACGATTATTTTTATGAATATGCAGTATTAATAAAAGTAATATTTCATATAATTCCTTAAAGGATCACTTTCTTCGGAATTAAATAGCCTTTGGCTGTGAAGTGGTTTCTGTTCCCTGTGGCCTATTATTTTGAGAAACCTGTTCAGCCACCACTTCCCGGCTTCTTCGTGTCCATGCTCAGCACGGTGCGTGGGAACTTGGAAAGCGCTCAGCGAGGGTTGGCTCCCGTCGTGATTATAAATTCTGGGATCATCACAAGGAGGCCAATTCCTAGTATTCTTAGGCTTATTAAGGACAAGTCAGCTACATGGTTTACCAGGATCCTGGCTACACACAGTATGCGCCAGCATCCCCAACGCTGGTTGCAATGATAGGGTGTTGATGACAGGAGGTGTGAGTATGGGAAACAAGAGGTGTGAGGCACCAGAGACTAGTAAACCTAATAGTCACAACCATTATTACGGACTGAATGTTGTGTCCCGCAAATTCATGTGTTAAAATCTAACCCCCCAATGCAATAGCATTGGGAGGGGGGCCTTTTGGCAAGTGGGTAGGTCATGAGGGATTAGTGCTGTTTTAGGAGGAGACAGGAGAGCTTGCTTCTCTCTCTGCTCCTCACCATGTGAGATACAATCAGCAAAAGGCCATCTACAAACTAGGAAATTCCCTCAACAGACACCAGATCTGCCAGGGCCTTGATCTTGCATTTCTCAGCCTCTAGAACTGTGAGAAAATAAATTTTCATTGCTTAGGCACACAGTCTATGCTAATTTGTTATAGTCACTGAGCTAAGACAACCATCCCTTGAGCTGAAGAGATAAATGATAGGCTTAGTTACTGCCAGAGGGCAGAAATACCCTAGCTTCTCTCCCCCCACTCTCTGACCTTCTTGTCTCACTCTCTAGCTGAACCCAACATGAAGCTAGCTGGCCATGGAGCCCCAGATGCAGCCTACAGGGTCAGCCTCCTGTACTGCAGAGATGGGTCAACAATAACTCTGGGGGGTTGGGGAGAGGAAGAAACAAAAGAATAGCTAGGTTTAAAGAACCTGGAATTAAATATAAGGTTAATTTTCCTATTCACTCAGAATGGTTGAAATCCACTCTCTGCAGGAGGTCCGTCCTAGCCTTCTGCCCCTAGTTCTGGCAACTTTCTTCCCTTCATTAGTAAATGCCACTATTAAAACAACAACCTAAGCAACTCAGAGGATATGCAAAGACAAAACAGCATTAAAGTCTGTTTCTCATATAAGGCAAATTAGTTCATTTCAAATGTGCTCTGTGAATATCAACGGACCACCCAAATATTTACTTATTTTAGACCATTCTCCTAGTAGGTTAAAATAATCCATTTGCTTTGAGAGAAAGAAAGGATGGGCATTTATGCATATAAACTGGCTAAATTAAGGGCCAGTTTCATATTAAAACAGCATTAATTATTCATTTAGCGAAGGAGAAAATTTTACCTGTCATAGAAAAGCCCCAGGGTGACGATCTTTTCTAGAAACCTGCTTCTAAGCCAAATAACATCTTAAATTCCCTTTTTATTCAGCCTCTCTTCCTGGAAATGAATAAAGGCTATGGAAAGAAATACAACTGACTGCTTTCTAGTTACACTATGTGTTAGAGGTGGTAGATGCATGTTCTCTTGGCCCAGGAGGTCAGATCCAGAAGAACTGTACGTGGGAAAATCCCTTGTCCCTGCTTCTCTAATTAAGCTCACACTTCGGAGAAAAGTCAGTATGAGGTCTGTTCTAGGCTTGAATTTCAGAACCTGGCAGAGGAGGGCCCCCTGAGGAGGTGGCTGACACCTGACTGAGTGTCCAAGTCCCCTTCCCCTCTCTCTGCCCCCCAAGGACTTTCTGGAAGCAGAACAATCACTGTCCAAACTCAACTCACAGTTGTCCACCCGGAGAAAAGTCTATTGTTCTGCCAACTGGAATGCTTTAGATTTTCAACAGCAACCTCAAGGCATGTCCCAGGGACTCAGGGAAGAAGGGGATCCAAAGAATATATTTTTAGTTTTCAGAAAAGAAGCACCTTGTTTACTTAATCCTAACAAAGTCAGGAATCTGAATCTTTTTACTCTATTAGTCTGAAGAAAATTGGGCTTCTCAAAATGCTATGAAATCATAGCAATGGTCTTAAAATTTTTCTTGTTCTGGTTTTAATGAATTGAAAAATTATTAAAATGTAGCCTATTTTTTGAGAAGTCTTGTGTATGCACTTGGCATTTGGAAAAGCACAGGGTGTTAAAATGTCCAGAGTTGCCGCTGTCTCCCTGGAGTCACCAAGGAGCCTGGGAAGGATCACCCACTTACAAAGATCTCCCTGTGATTTGCTTGCCTGGTCTGAAATGTAGCCTGGAGGGGTTTATTTCTTCGGATCTTTCAACTGTCTTGCTTTCCAGGAGACCCCATATTTGAGTGGAAATACCACTAAGAAAGGAAACTCTTAAAACTGTTGGGATCCTTGACAGTTTGGGGAAAGGTGCTACAGGGCAATCGGGTGTTCCCACAGCTTGAAAAGAGGGAGGTGAAAGGGTGTGATAAATACTTGCACCCACTTCACGATGATTCTGATTTATCACTATGGCAAAAATGTCTTTCAAGAGAGAGGCTTAAGGTTTAGAAGATGCCACTTATTAGCTATGTGACTCTCTTAAACTTCTAATCCTCAGTTTTACCATCAGTAAAATGGGGCAATAATAATTACTTTATTAAAGCTTTGTGAGGATCACATGAGATAATTTATATAAAATTACTAACAAGGTGCTTAGAGCATAGCAGGTGTTCAGTAAGTAGAATATGATTATGACAATGATGATGATGACAATCCCATCAGCTCCTTACAAATAGATAAAGAAGGAATAACATTTAAATGTGTACAGAGGAGGGAGAAATGAGGAAGAAGCAGCTGGTCAGAAGTTTCAGTGGCAGTGGGCTCTCTGCTTCGCTCTGCACTCCTGTCCCTTGCTGGAAGCTTTATAAAGGATCTGCTGTTACTTTCTGTAGAGTTGATTCAACTCAGAGGAGAAGGGGAGACACAGGGGAACCTTAACCAGATGCAGCTGTCTGATTCCTCAGGTCTGTCCCCGGGAGAATATTTATGGCAGATTATGGTTTTAAAATTTCTTGTATTTGAATACTAACATTTCCTCTCTCCAACTAACTGCTTTGTAACTTTAATAATGTGGTTCTGTAAATTTTTGTGTGCCTGCTAGCCTGCCTGAAATTTAGCTAGCCTGCTGTAAGTCTATCTCACACTATATTGCCTCATATAGTGATGGGACATTAGCCATGGAAGGTATTGGAAAGCAATACAAAACAAAAAGTAGTGTATTTAGAGTTAAATTGAGGCATGAAGGTTTTAGTTCAATGATAATCCTAACTTTCTCAGCAACAGGGTTTGCAATAAAAGGAAAAGGGTGTGGATAAGGGTTTAGTCCTCATAAGGAGGGCTTGCAAGCCTTTTCACCATTTGTAAGTTATGAAAATTATTTCAAGGGCTCATTTTCTCTGTTTATTGACCCAATGGCTTGATAGTTTGAGTGGTATGTTCAGCATCTTAGAAAAGAAAGCCCATTTCATTAGACAACTAATGCATGTTCACCATGAGCATACATAAAATAATAATACATGTTCACCATGGGCACACAATAAGTAATGCACTTCCTTTACCCTTAAAAGTATCACAATTTCAGTAATAATATATGTAATTACTGTGTTTTTAGAAGAGTCATCATCATGAAGAGTACTTGAAAAACCATATTATTCCCCATTTTAGTTTAGGCAAAGGTTATGCTATAACAAAGAAAATCCCCTAAATACAGTGGTTTAAAGAACACAGAGATTTCTTTGTTTCTCATTTAATAGTCCATGTTGACAGGGGATCATTCAAGAACCAAAGTCCCTTCCATATCATTGTCCCACCACCTATTAGGGGGCTGAATTTGTCTACATATTTTAATCTGGATTGTAGTTTGGGTTCCATCTCATAGAAAGGGGAGGAGGTATATGAAGGAGAGCATGCCCAAAGGTTGAAGGCCCAGGATCAAAGGCAGCACATAGCATTTCTGCTCTCACTTCCATTGGCAAGAACGTAAACACATGGCCATGCCTAGGGCCTTAGCCTAAGTTCCTTTGACAGCAAAGCCTGGGGCAAAAGCTTTTGTGTCATTTTATTAGGGAGTACAATACCAAGAAGCAGAATGAGGACAAAATGGAATAGCGCAAGGAAGGAGTGACAGCAAATAGGAGTGTGCATTATTGAGTTAGACAACTCTTGGTATCACGTGTGATATATTATTCTTGTGGGATCATCTTTTGGCAAGTCATGTGAACAGTTGGATAATAATTTATTCACTGGTTTCTATTTTCTATTAGTAAAAGGTTCAGAGGTATTGAATCCCCTAAAGTTTTACATGCATCTTTCTTCCTTCCTTTTTTTCCATCCATCCATCCATCCATCCATCCATCCATCCATCCATCCATCCAACAGTATAGTGTGCAGTTCTATGAGTTTATACCAATGAATACAATTGTGTAACCACCACCTAGGACACAAAATCATCCATCAAATCACGAAGTTCCTTTTTAACACCCGTGCAGTCAACACCTCTTCTCACTTCAGCACCTGGCAACAATGGGTCTTCATTCTCTCCCTGTGTTTTGCCTTTTGCAGAATGTCATATAAATGAAATTATACTATATGTAGTCTTTGGATTCTGGATTCTTTCACTCAACATAATGTATTTGATGTTCATCTATGTTGTTCCCTGTATAAACTCATCCTTTTTTATTGTTGAGTATTATTCCATAGTACAAATGTAGCACTTTGATGTTCTATTCATCAGGTGAAAGACATTTAGCTTGCCTCTAGTTTTGTATTCTTACAAATAAATATCCTATAAATATTCACACACATTTTTGTGTGAGTAGCTTTTATTTCTTTTGTAAACCCCACAACAACTTTTTTTGAGTTAAATTTTAATGTCACTATAATACAGATGAAAATAATTGGGTCTCAGGGAGGCTAAGTAACTAACCCAGTGTCACAGGTAAGTGAGGGGTGGAACCCAGGTCTCTCAAGCTCATGTTCTAGAGAAAAAGATACATAAACAAATAGCTACATTATACATAAATAAGCACATGTATAATAAGTTATATAACAGAAAAATAAGTGCCGAGAAAATGCAATGGAATCTGAGAAAAGTGTGCCTAATCCTTTTCCTCCAGATGATCATGGAAATCTCTAAAGGGGGCCTAAAATTTTCTGCATCTTCAAGCAAGAGCAGGTGTTCTCTATGCTGGCAAGGTGGTAGAAAGATAGAAATGTCAAGTTCGGAGGGATAGGAACTTGGTCACTTTTGTGGGCTGGTGCTTCCCTAGGACCTGGAACAATGTCTTGCATATAATAGCCACTCAATACCAGATTTAAAAAGAAACAAAGAGAGAGGACCCAAATAAATAAAATCAGAAATTAAAGATGCGACATATCAATGGACACCATAGTAATTCAAAGGATTGTAAGCAAATACCATGAACTTCTATATGCCAACAAACTGGACAACCTGGGTGAAATGGACAAATTCCTGGAAACATACAATATCCCAAATATCAATCAGCAAGAATCAGAAAACCTGAATAGGCCAATAACAACTAATGAAATTAAGGCAGTATTAAAAACCTCCCAGCAACCAAAAGTCCTGGACTGGGTGGATTCACAAGCCTGTTTTATGAAACATTCAAAGAACTAACACCTATCTTCCTCAAACTATTCCAAAAAATTCAAGAGGAGGGAAGACTTCCAAGCTCTTTTTATGAGGCCAGAATTTTTCTAATTCCAAAACCAGATGAAGGAACTACAATGAAAGAAAATTGCAGGCCAATATGCCTGATGAAAATAGATACTAAAATCCTCAACAAAATATTAGCAAATTGAATCCAGTTATACATTAAAAAGGTCATACACCATGACCAGTGGGATTTATTCTGAGGATGCAAGGCTGGTACAATATTCACAAATCAATAAATGTGATATATCACATAAAAAAATGAAGTATAAAAATCACATGATCGTATCAATAGACACTGGAAAGGCATTTGGCAAAATCCAGCACTCATTTTTGTAAAAACCGCCAGCAAAGTGGGAATAGAGGAAACATACCTCAACATAATAAAGGTCATATATAACAAATATACAGCCAACATCATACTCCATGGGCAAAAACTAGAAGTGTTTCTCTTAAAAACAGGAATAAGACAGGGTTGTCCACTTTCACCTCTCTTATTCAACATAGTATTGGAACTCTTAGCCATAGTGATAGGACAAGAAGAAAAAATGAAAGGCATCCAAATTGGAAAGGAGGAAGTAAACATCTCATTATTTGCAGATGACATGATATTGTACATAGAAAACCCTAAAGACTCCACCGAAAAAAACAACTAGATATAAGAAATGAATTCAGCAACATAGCAGGATACAAAATTAACATCCATCAATCGATGTCATTTTTATACACCAATAATGAACTCTCAGAAAGAGAAACTAACAAAAAACAATCCCATTTATCATTGCAATAACAACAACAAAATAAGACACCTAGGAATAAACTTAACTAAGGAGGTAAAAGACCTGTACTTGGAAAGCTACAGGACATTGTAAAAAGAAATAGAGGAAGATACAAACAAGTGGAAGCACATACCATGTTCGTGGATTGAAAGAATTAACATCATTAAAATGTCCATACTACCTAAAGCAATCTATAGAATTAATGCAATCCCTATTACAATACCAATGGCATATTTCACAGATCTAGAACAAGTATGCCAAAAATTTATATGGAGCCATAAAAGACCCCAAATAGCCTCAGCAATCTTGAGAAAGAAGAACAAAGTTGGAGGTATCATGATACTGGATATCAAAGCCATTGTGATCAAAACAGCTTGGTACTGACACAAGAATAGGCATATAGATCAATGGAATAGAACAAAGACCCCAGAAATTATACCATGCCATTACGGTTGATTAATTTTTGAGAAAGTAGGCAAGACCATACAGTGGAGTAAAGACAGTCTCTTCAATAAATGGTACTAGGAAAATTGGACAGGTAAATATAAAAAAATGAAACTAGACTACCAACTTACACCATACACAAGAATAAACTATAAATGGATAAAAGACTTAAATATAAGTCACAAAACCATAGAAATTCTAGAAGAAAATGTAGGCAGTAGAATCTCAGACATCTCTTATAGCTGAATTTTTACCAATATATCTTCTATGGCAAGAGAAACAAAGAAAAAATAAACAAATGGGACTATATCAAACTAAAAATTTTCTGCACAGCAAAAGAGACCACCCTCAAAATGAAAAGGGAACCCTGTATGGGAGGACATATTTACCAATGATACATCTGATAAGGGGCTAATTTCCAAAATCTATAAAGAATTCATACAACTTAACAGAAGAAGACAAACAATGGATTTTTTAAAAAGGCAAAGGACCTGAAGAGACACTTCTCTAAAGAAGACTTACAGATGACCAAGAAAAATATGAAAAAATGTTCAACATCACTAATCATCAGAGAAATGCAAATTAAAATTACAATGAGGCCACTGTGGAAAACAGTATGGAGATTCCTCAAAAAATCTATATATATAAAAGCCAAGCAACCAGTACGATGGAACGACCAGAATGACCAAATGACCGGTAGCTGTGATGAGCACTGCAGTGGCCAATTGGCCCAATTGGGGCTCTGATGAGCCCCCCACAACCATCTGAAGCCCCTCCCCCTAGCCTGCCCCACCCTGAATCAGCCCCTCCCACCTTGATGGGGGGGGGCAGCTGGCCAACCTCCCGCTTCCCCTCCCCTCCATCAGCCTGGCCCAGTGGTCAGCAAACTCATTAGTCAACAGAGCCAAATATCAACAGTACAATGATTGAAATTTCTTTTGAGAGCCAAATTTTTTAAACTTAAACTATATAGGTAGGTACATTGTTATTAACTTCATTAGGTTACTCCTAAGCTGGCCTTTGCTAAAAACATCCTCAATCTGATTGAGGTATGTTTGCTGCGGTCAACCCCTTCCAACTCTCCCATCCATACTCGTCTTGTATACTTGTTTTCTTTATCTCCTTTCATTCATCCTCTCTATATGTCCAAACCATGTCAACATACCTTTCTCAATCCTTGACACTACAACTTCTTTCACTCCACAACGTTCCCTAAAAATAACTTAATAAACTTTACTTAAAGTTTTAAGTCAACTTCGCACTATACGTGTGCGCCCGCACGTGGTATTTTGTGGAAGAGCCACACTCAAGGGGCCAAAGAGCCACATGTGGCTCTTGAGCCACAGTTTGCTGACCACTGGCCTGGTCCAATCGGTCCCCATTGGGGTGGGCCGGCCAGACCCCACCCATGCATGAATCCATACACTGGGCCTCTAGTTAAAAATGAACTGCCATTTGACCCAGTGATCCCACTTCTAGGGATATATCCTAAGAATCCCAAAACACCATTCAGAAAGAATATATGAACCTTTATGTTCATAGTGGCATTATTTATAATAGCTGGAAACAGCCAAAGTGCCCATCGGTAGATGAGTGGATAAAAAAGCTGTGGTAGATTTACACAATGGAATACTATGCAGCTGTAAAAAAGAAGGATCTCTTACCCTTTGAGACAGCATGGGTAGACCTGGAGATTATTATGCTAATCAAAATAATTCAGTTAGAGAAAGACAAGTACCATGTGATCTCGCTTATATGTGGAATCTAAGAACAAAATAAACTGATGAAAAAAATAGGTCCAGAGACATGGAAGTATGGACTAGCCTGAAAGATCTCAGAGGGGAGAGTGGGGGGGAAGAGATTAACCAAAAAATTTGTATGCACATATGCATAGATCATGGGCACAGACAAGTGAGATGAAGGCCTGGGTTGGGGCAGGAGCAGGGTGGAGGGGGGCAAAGTGGGGGAAATGGGGGACATCTGTAATACTCTCAACAATGAAAATAATTCTTTTTAAAAGAAGAGGGGGGAGGCTGCTCCTCCTTTTCCTTTCCTTAGACAAAAGCACTACCTGCTGTTACAGAAATGTGGACAACACCATAAACCAAAAGAAAATCTGAATTATCCTAATTCCAACATTGAAAGAGTAGCAGTGACTATATCAGTACATATGCTTTCATGTTTTCTAGGTTCATACACAGTCACACACAAAAGAATGCTACCCTTACCCTGTGTTCTCATATAATAGAGTATCAGGAACATTTTGCATCACCAATAAATTCTTTGTCTACCAATTCATTTTAAATAGCTTCATTTTGTTCAAAATATGATTTAGGCAATTGTCAGTATACATTTTTTAAAATAGTTTTATTGTTTTCAAAAAAACAACAACATTGTCACGTGATGTGTAAGAGAATGTGCTTTAGTGTAGGCTTAAGTGCTGTCTCCTGGCACTTTCTGGCTTCAAGCCTTGGGCAAGGATCCTAATTATGCTGCCTTATCAGTAAAATGAGGGTGATCATAGCACCTGTTTCATAGGTTTATTGCAAGGGGCCAATAGGTTGATTCAAGTGAAATACAGGAGCGGGCAAAAGTAGGTTTACATTTGTGAGTACGTAAAAGGGTTTATTCTCACATTATTATTTATTAATTATTGCATTATTTACCTGTATTACAACTGTAAACTTACCTTTGCCCACCCTGTACCTGGTATGGCATCAACCACACAGGAAACCCTCCGTACACATAGGTTAATAAGTATTAGTATAAAAAATAGGAACAGTAGAGAAAAACCTAAGGTTTAAAAATCACCTGCAATCTTAGCATTCAAAGATAATCGAAGTTAATTGTGTCATGTGACCCTGTGCTCCTTTAACCAATATATCTCAGGCATCTTTTCCTGCCAAGTAGTATTGCTCTGTAGTTTATATCCTCTTTTTAATAACTGCAGAGCATTCCATTGGTGCAAACATGCCAGAATATACTCTTAATGGAGAAGAAAATGAAGTCAGCCCCAGAACGTGAGCCCTGACTTGCATCCCTGGCCAAACCCTCACTGTGCGCATTTCATAGAGCCGGCTGAGAAGAATGTCACCCCCAAGCCATCTCCGCGGGGTCAGGAAGGATCTGAGAACTGCACCCCAGTTTCCTCCCCGGAGCTGACCTTCACTGTTCCAGGACATCACCCTTCACCTGTACACTCTGCTCCTGGAGCTCAGGAGAATGAAATGGGAAGCAAATGCCTCGGGTGCTCCTGCTGACTCAGCAAGCGGGACTCCCGAGTTCATGGTGGTCTGGCCATGAAGACGCTCAGGCTCCAGTGAGACCCGCAGCCTCCTGGGGGCCAGAGGGGGGCCGGCCGGCCTGTTACACTGTGTCCCACACCAAGCAGCGGGGGAGATTGTGACCCCGTTCATTCCCCCCGCTGCCTTAGAAAGAAATGTGATCGTATCACACAAGCAAAAGGTTCCTTTTGCTCATTCTTTGTTTCTTTTCTTTCTTCCCATCTACTTCCCTTTGCATCCCCCCTCCTTTTTTTTCTTCCCCACTATCTCCTTCTCTCTCTCTCTCTCTCTCTCTCTCTCTCTCTCTCTCTCTCTCCTTTTCTTTCTTCCAATTTCCAGAACAAAATACTTTTGGGGGAAATGTAACAAAGAGATAAATCCTTTATTTTCAGAGACAAGAGGAATAACCCCCCCCCCTCCCCCAAGACTTATTTGCAGCCAAGAGAACCGGTGAAATAAGTGGGCCAAAGGCCTCTTTCTTATTTGGGCAGAGTGTCCATGGGAAGTCCTGAAAAGGCAGAACTTCATGGTGAGTTTTGCAAATACATGTTTGGAAAAGAGGATTGGAGCTTGGTTCCCACTCGTGCCCGTGCCTCTCTGGCCCAGTCTCAGTCCTCCAGTCCGAGAGGCCACTCCTGCAGTCAAAGGACTGGAAGGGGGACTGAAGACAGGGCAGCTAAGCGCACAGCTGCATGTCAGCTGCCCATCTGATAACTCTCAGCTCTGCATCGTCTTCCAGGTCAATATATTATGTGAGATAAAGGCCTGCTGTGTGCAATTAAAGCCCTAATTTCAATTCCTATTTATTTATTAGAAAAGCACAAATCCCAACTCTGCTGTTTTGTGCTGCGTCTCCAACAATGTAACAGCCTCTCCAAGCCTCCATGTCTCTGGCCCTAAAAGGGGGAAGAGCAGTGGCACCCATCTGACGTGGACCTGTGTGCAAGGGCTCAGCACGGCACCCGCCGAGGGTATGAACAATTTGGTGAGCTGTGCCTCCAACTCATCAGATTACCATCCATCTTTCCACGAGCTAAAGCCCACATCTGTTTATCAAATGCTCCTGCTGGAGTGGAAGTGCATGATGTCTGGAATATTTTATTGGTCTATCAAAAATAAAGGATCAAGAAAGGAAATAGAGTTAGGCCAGAATGACCCAGACCTCTGAAGCTCTCAGCGTCTCCGGCTCGGCTCTTCCCTAAATGTTCGTAAAGGGTGTGTTTCCTAATCGGGTCCCAAGTGCTAGCTCCATTGCCTTCTAGTTTTTTGAACCCACATTTTTCTCATTTTTGAAAACTAGAATAACATATTCCTGTCTCCAATTCCCTGGCCTGGCTCCCAGGCTCCGATGTCTCTAAGATTGCTGACAGTGGTTTTGTAATCACATCTGCAAGCCCTCTATTCTAGCATTTAATCCAACTTGAACTCATTAACTGTCTAGTTCCCCTTCTACTAGCTCTTGTGCTATCTTGGTCTTCAATTTGCCCTTTAAAAACATGTTTTCCACATACACTTGCTTATGCGTGGTTGCATCCTGGAGAAGCATTAGGTGAGTGCAGAAAACTGCGCCCAGCTCAACCTGCTGCGTGGGACACACAAAACACACACACACACACACACACACACACACACACACACACACACGTCTAATATGTGTTCATGCTGGAAAATTCCAAAGTTATGGTGAAATGAAAGGATGAGCCCAGAAATCACTGGTAATCGTAGTTTTCAGAGAGACAACAATGGTGCCTCCTGATTTGCTCTAACACCTTCCACTGTGTTTCTGAGTAGAAACACATACACATGCTGGTGGGTCAAGGACACATGAAGATCCCCCCAGGTAATTCTTTTTCCAGAACCTGACCGTTAGTGTTAGTACAAGGCTTCCATGTGTGGTGTGAGATCATTTTTATTGAGCTCAGACCCTTTGTTGGGGTAAGTTGGCTTTTTAGTAATTTGCTCCATTATCAGCATTACAGTCACTACTTTGGTTAAGAAGAAGGTGCCTGGTAAATAGTTGCTGATATCCTTAATTAAGGAGGTGCCAGAGGCATGAGAATTAGACTTCAGAGTAGGAGGGACTGTGTCCCAAGGCTTCTGGACCCCATGCTGGAGGGCTGACCTCAGGCAAGTCGCACCATGCCTCAGGGCCTCAGTTTCTGACAATTCTCTCCTGTTAAATGGGCTGACAGAGGTCAGGGTTGTGCCCTGGTGAAGGTTAAATGTGACCTTGAATACAGTGCTTGCAGCACAGTGTTCGGGTTTTAAGGAGTATCCAAGAGTGGTAGCTATTGTTGTTCATATTATCTATAATAATAAAAGTGTAATATGCTAATTAGACTGGAGGTCCTTCCAGATGTCCTTTCAGATGACCTTCAGGATGAAGTGAGGGAAGCCTGGGTCCCAGGTGCCGGAGGGAAGCTGGTGCCGGCAGCCGGGAGAAGGAAGGCCTACTCTTGCACGAATTTTGTGCATCAGGCCTCTAGTTTTTTGTTATAAGATCTTGTATGGTTCAAGGTCTATGCCCTTTGAAAGTAAAGACATTGCCAGAGGTCTGTGATTCCTTTAATGGAGGAATTTGCATTTTGAGCTCAGTGCAAAGTGAGTAGAACCCACCAACGCGCTGTGAATAACATCATCGTGAGGACCCAGGGGAGGCTCGCAGGTCTCAGTCCCGTCAATTCTGCTGTGGCAGGACTTACTCCTAAACATCACCACGCTGTGGAAGTGCTGTGCCAAAGGCCTCGGGGCTCCTGGGAAATGGGGTTGTGCAGGGGTTCTCACTCACAAAGTCTCAAAGTCTCATGGGACTTTGCCCCTCGCCCAGGGGACATTTGCAATGGCCACCCGACCTGATGGTTGTCACACTGGTGGGGAGGGTGGTGAAGCAGAGGAGGTGCCCTGGCATCTAGTGTGTGAGGCCGGGGACGCTGCTGACCCTGATGCAGGGCACGGGCCAGCCGGCAGCACAGTCTTCCAGCCCAACGCCCCTAGAGCAAGGCTGAGAACCCTGGGTTAGGGGCCGACACTCAAAACCTGGCAGGTGACACATACAAAAGGATAGGAATCTAATAAAAACGAAGCACAGTTTTACCCAGAGTAAGTGGTTAAAAATGCATACACACCGCAAAAAATATTGTACTTTTCCTTGAAAAAACCTGGCGATTGCCTGTGGAGTGGATGTTGGGAGGTGGCAGCTTGTGGGCAATGGTGAAGGCGTGGAAGCAGGTGCTGAAATTGGACAAGAAGTTTTAACACCACGTGATAGTGTGAATGGAAGTGGGTGCTGGACGACTGAGGAGTGTGTGTGTGTGTGTGTGTATGTGTGTGTCTCTGTGTGTGCCTGTGTGTGTATGTGTGTGTGTCTATGTGTGTGTCTGTGTGTGTATTTGTGTGTGTGTGTATGTGTGTCTGTGTGTGCCTGTGTGTATGTGTGTGTATGTGTGTGCCTGTGTGTATGTGTGTGTGCCTGTGTGTGTCTCTGTGTGTGTGTGTGTCCCATGCCAGCTGGTTGCAGTTTTCTGCACTCACCTCGTGTCTCTGGGATGGAATCACGCACAAGCAGACATGAAATTTGGCTGTGCCCAAATTGTTCCCTAAAATGGCATTGGAACACATGCATCTTTTAAAAGCATACCTTACAGCAGAACAGACTGCACATACTTAATTGTACTGAACTGACTGGATGGAAACTAGAATTCACAGCAACAATATTTTGATTCTGAAAAATGCAACAGACTTCACGACCAAAAAGACTGGTACCCTCTAGATATTAGCAAACAGAAGCGACACAGGGCCCTGTTGAAGTCAAAGGCTTTCACACGCTGCTGTGCAGCACACTTGCTTTCCACGCCCTGACATGTGGTCCATGCTATTTATGACAAAGTCCATTTTAAATCCCGTATAACACTGAGAAACTTGAGGTGAAATTATGTGATATATGGGATTTGCTTCAACATCATCCAAGTGGGGACAGTGAGTAGTGGGGTGGAGGGGAAACAGGACTGGCCATGAGTTCATACATGACATTGGGAGATGGGAACATGGACTTAGTTATAATGTCCTCCCTACTTTTGTATAATAAAATCTAATTTTAAAAATTATGTATAAGCAGTGCATTTGCAAGTAGATTCATATAAATACTGATTTTTAAATGGAACTGCCGCTGTTTTTGAACATGGGACTCATGTGTAGCTACTATAATGAAATATCATGTAAGAAAGATGGGAAGGGCCGGCAGTATTTAACACAGGCTTACTTCCCACAGTTTCCAAAGGACCGGCTCTTACAGGTAGAGCATGACGGTTAGGAAAATGAGATGTCAAGAGGAGACAATTAACACGCTAGTCAAGGTCAGTGACCAGGGCCAAGGGCTTGGAGTAGTTTTGTACAGGCTGAGACTGTGAGAAGCCTGCACAGCAGAGGGGAGAGTGCAGCCGGGGTGGTGGGGGGGGGCGGGGGCGGGGGTGGGGTGTGCAGATCACTCTGTGTGCAACTTGACTGAGCCAGAGTTAAGAGCACAGCGGTGGGGCGGAGTGGCTGAGAGTCTGACCTCGCTGGAGAGGCTTGGTTCTACTGAGTGATCCTGGGCAAGTTAACCTAATTTTGTTTTTCTCAAGTTTGTGAAAACGGAATCCTCCTTGTAGTGAAACATAAAGGAGCAAGATTTAAATAAACACCAACAGAGATGCGTGTAATAATAAAGGCACATCAGAAAGACCCGAGGCTCCAAAGCAAGTTTGAGCTGCTCTTTGGAGCATCTGATCAAAACTAGAAATTTTCTCCCCTGGAAAATGCAGAAGTGAATTCACAAAAACATCTAAATGCAATGCCTAGACCAGTGGCTCTCAACTTTCCTAATGCCGCGACCCTTTAATACAGTTCCTCATGTTGTGGTGACCCCCAACCATAACATTATTTTCGTTGCTACTTCATAACTGTAATTTTGCTACTGTTATGAATCGTAATGTAAATATCTGATATGCAGGATGTATTTTCATTGTTACAAATTGAACATAATTAAAGCATAGTTATTGACCACAAAAACAATATGTAATTATATATGTGTTTTCTGATGGTCTTAGGCGACCCCTGTGAAAGAGTCGTTCGACCCCCAAAGGGGTCGGGAACCACAGGTTGAGAACCACTGGTCTAGACAGTCACAGACGTCTGTCTTCACCTCCATCCAGGGTGCTGTGTAGGAACCTGAGTTAGAGGCTGCACCAACTTCATTCTAGAAGCCAAGGGGTGGAGACCAGTGCAGTGTGTTCCAGTCCCTGTAGCTGGCCCTCTTGGCTTACTTCATCTGCCTGAACTTTTCCTCCACCTGCCCAGTTCTCCCTTAGTCTTCCACATCCCTCACTCACAGGAAGCCCTTCTCAGGCAGGGCTACCTACAGAAGTTTCTCCTCTGAACGCTCAATAAGTGACTTATCAGTGCTGCTATTTTGGTCCTTAATCACATACTCTCTTTGGGTGCTTGTCTCTGGATAGTTGTGTGTGTGCGCATGTGTTGCTTGTTTAACTAGATTACAAGCAACATGAGAGCAACACCAGTTATCACACTTTCTGGTATGTTCTCCCAGAACCAACCACGAAGAAAACTATCAAGTAAATAGATATATGGTTTGAAGGTAGGTAGTCATAAAATACATATTGAATGAATGAATGAATGAATGAATGAATGAATGAATCTCTCCATTTTTCTCTGCTTTCCCTCACACTCTAAGCTTAGGACTCTCTGCTCCTTCAGTCTGGAGCAGCCTTTCCCCAACACTCCCTAGCAAACTCCCATTTATGTTGAATCTCAGCTCAGAATCTTCAGGGAAGTCCTCTGCTCTGCACTTTCTACTTCTTTGCCTCCCTCCTCCTCCCTGCTCCATGGCATCCACTGTGGGAGACCCCTGCCATGCACCTGTTCACAGCACCCCAGGCACTGATCCCCACAGGCACCTACCCACTGCTGGGATGTGAGGCCCACTGGGTGTGTGACGCAGGAAGGAACAGGGTTACTTGCTTATGCATTTATTTTAACGGGCATCTGTAATAATATAACTAAGGCATCACACCCATGATTTCATAGAGTTGCTTAGGATGAGGCTGAGTAAAACAGAGACACATAAGTTTAAAGAAAAGCCGCGTAAGAGGGCTAGCCCTCGTGCTGTGCTTTTATGGCAGACTTCTGAAGGCTGGGTGTGTTCATTGAGCCTGTTGATGAGTGTTGGGCTGGCATTTGGAAAAGGCAGGTGTTGTAACTAAGTCTCTTCGTGTCCATCTCCTTTCCTGGGAGGCAGCTCCAGGATCACAGGGACCAGGCCTGACCCAGCTCTGCACCTCAAAGCTGGGCGCAGGGTGGTGGGCTGAATGGAAACATTTAGGGATGAATTTAAAAATTCTGTCCCAGCATGACTTGGCCCTCCTCAGAGCAGGATTTTGTCTGCTCCCTGGAACAGAGGCAAAGCAGAACGATGGGAGGGAAGAACACAGCTGCTCTCCCGCAACTCGTTCCCAAAGGGTCCAAATAGACCATGAGAAGAGTCCGTCCTAATCTACTCCTCCCAGAGGCTTCCCTTGCTTAGGGTTTCTTCCAGAGATTTCTCAGCAGCACGAAAGCCCGGCGAGGTATGGACATAGAGCTCTCTTTGCCTTTAACACAATTAACCGAAGACTTTCAGAGTTTCTTCACTATGAGGACTAGTTTCACCACCCAGGCATCTGCTGACTCCAAGGAACAATGCTTATTGCCTAGATAATCCCGGGTTACTGACAGAGAGGAAAAGCAAAGCACAAAAACTGCACAAAGGGAAAAGTTAGTCAACCAGCACCTGCCAGAAAAGGCCTGCCGGTGGGAGTGGAGTGAGAGGTTCCTTGGGGCTCTCCCCCAGGGAGGATGCTGGAACTTCCAGACGCTGAGGCCTTTGTGTAAGAGGTGAGTGGGTGTGGTGTACCTACAGAGTCCAGGCTGGCTGGCGAACAAAGGAAGGAAAAGGGAAAGGCAAGGGTGCTTCCACTTTCCAAGGGAACACAGTTGAAGGAATCCAGATTGAATTAGCTCTAATCACTGATGATTCATTTGGAGAAAATCACAAAGGGACTCTCTCCCCCCAGGTTCCGCTTTAGGGATTTCCCAGGCTAAGAGGGCAGCCCAGTCTGAGTCACTGGTTTTAAGAAACCGAGAAATGATAACGTAAAACAGGGCAACTACACTCCTAAGGACTATTAACCCGATGTTTTAAAATTTCTTTTAAGAGTAATTTACCTACAATCAAATCTGGTTTCTTATAAGTCCATTAACCATGGACTCTGGTGTTCTTGTTTTACACTATATCTTGCTACTTTGTTGGAATGGTCAGAGGTCCATTTAGGGAAAAATATGACAAGTTGAAATTATAATCAAGACTAGAGGCCTGATGCACAAAATTTGTGCACAGGGCTGGGTCCCTCAGCCCGGCCTGCACCCTCTCCAATCTGGGACGGCTGGCTCCTAATTGCTCCCCTGCCAGCCTGCCTGATTGCCCCTAACCACTCTGCCTGCCTGACTCATCACCCCTAACTGACTCTGCTTGCCAGCCTAATCACCCCTAACTGGTCCCCTGCCGGCCTGGTCGCCCCCTAACTGTCCGGAAGGAAGTTGGACGTTTGGAAGATGTCTGGTAGATTACCCTTTTGTTAGTATAGATGTTTGCTACCCATTACCAGGTATATGAGGAGCAGCTCTCCTTCTTTAAGTATCTTTGTTAGAGATATCTCACTGAGCATCACTATAATTTCATTTCTATTTGACTGAAAATAAAACTCAGCATTTGAGTGCCTAGTTTATTCTCTGCATTTAACATACATTATTTCCTGTATTTCTCAGAAGAATCCAATGAGATAGGTAATATTTTTGTATTGAACTGTTAAGAAAACGAAAACCTAGGAAAACCAGTGATTGGTCCACAACCACCCAGCTAATGAGTGGCAGAGTCAAGATCTAAACCTCAGGTTTTATCTGCTTCAAATTATATGTCTTTCTACTCTCCTTATTGCTTTTTTAAAAAAACTCTATAGAGAAAGGACTTAAGAAAAAAGCAAAGAGGAATGGGATCTAGTAGACCAGTCAAGTAAAATATGATTTATCACAAATATCCATAACATCTGACATATCTCTTGCTATGAAATAACTGAACCTCACTTCACTCAGATGTGGCAGTCCGACCCCATGAGTCCCCTTGGGCAGTGCCTTGATGTCCCCTATTCCAGCCCCAGTCAGATACCCTCAAAACACACTGACATCACAACATTTATTTGTTAATCATTGGAAAGAGGGGAGTGGCCGTCTATGGGACATGCCATTCCTGGCATTTGTGAGCACAGACAGCATCAGTGACCACTCCCTTCTTTGAGGAGTCGATGTTGTGAAAAGGAAGCATTCCCATGGTGTGGATTCTGTTTTGTCATTCTATTTCCAGGAGTGTCTGATCTCACTATGACATAATTGAGCAACCAGAGTCAGTATGGATGGAGAGAGAGAGCAAAAGAGCTGGCCTCTCTAAAGGGAGCGGACGATGAGAGAGAGAGTGAGGAGAAGGCCAGTCTTCCACAGCCAGAGAGGCTGACTCTCCGCTAACCCCGACCTGGGCGCCATGATGCACCATCTCAAATACTCATGCCATCGTGTTGATTTTGTTTTCTGAGTATTGGTTTAAATGCTTTATGATAATCTATGGGGCATCATCTTCCCGGATACAACCTCCTTACTCATGGGCTATCTAAAGTGATTGCTCAATTTAGCAGTGATAAGAATAAAGTACAAGGGCTTCATGTTTCTTGATTACCCGAGAGAAGAATAACTCGTGGTTCCAGGAGCCAAGTCAGGCTCTGATGAGGCCTCTTCAGAAGTCCCAGTCCTGTCTGTCCTGACCACCCTCTTGGAGAGAGTTCTGCCCAGAAACTTTCAACCTTGAGTTGTGTCATGTGCTGGCACACATGCACTCCAGCCCCACTCATCCCAGGCCAGATATCAGGGTAGTGACTGCCCTTTGGTGATGTTTTCCAGACCACCCTCTTAAGCCCCCTCTCACACACTACAGCATTCTTGCAGGCTGCTGGGAGAAACTGGAGCTCAGCAGGCTTGTAACCCACCAAGAATCTGCCTTCTCCTTACAGCCCATCACCCCAGCTACTCTCTCTGGTAGGTTTTGCATTCTTTGGATCCCCCAACTCTCCAAGCATAATCTTCACCTATAGCTTATAGAGTTGTTATCATCCTCATTTACAGAGGGTGAAACTAAGACAATAGGTGAAAATCATTTGCCTGGTGTTACAAACCTAATTGAACATAAATGGCCAGACTGGCACCAGATGAAATGCAAGGCTTCACTAAGGAGTGCTTTAGTGGTCATCAGACATCTTTTCTTTTTTTGGGGGGGGGTGTGGATAACGTTGGTGAAATGTACATACCTAATGGATCCGGGGCAGCAAATGGAAGGAGGGTAGCCAAAAGGGATGGTGATAGGAAGGCGCTGGGAGGACTTCTTGGAGTCATGGGCTATTCATGCCAAGCAAGTGACAGTTGTTGCTTTTGCCATAGGTGGTGGAATGTGAGCTTTTAAGAGTGTGGGCTCCCACTGTCACTAATGATGGGGAGCACAGGGGAAAGACACCGACATTTCTCTTGGCCTCAGTTTTTTTCATTTCCTAAAGGTCCCAACACCACCTACCTCTCAAGGTTGTTGTATGGAAACAGATCATCTAGGGCAGACTTCTCAGTGGTGGCGTTTTGGCATTTGGGCTGGGTAATTCTCTGTTGCGGGTGGGAGCGAGGCTGTCTTGTGCGGTGAAAGATGTTTAGCATCCATGGCCTCCCAATAACTGCACTACTATACCCTTACCCACGTCGCGACACAGGATATCTCCAGACACTCCCACATGTCCCTCAAGAGGCAAAATGGTCCCCCAACAAGAACTGTGGATCTAGATAAAGGCCTCAGTATAGGCCTTTACTGAAGTACTTAATACACCTTATTATTCTGCTCTTCTTCCTTTAGAAGATGTCTTTTCTTTGATCCCTTCCAAACATCTTCATGTCTTCTCTCCATCACTGGCATTGAAAGCTGCCTCTGGAAAAGGAACTTGACAAATGCCTTTATGTTGGGAGTGTTTGCATTTTAATCTGGGCTCAGCACCCGAAGCACAGACCGCATCCTAATGCATTAAATTTAGTCACCTGAATGATGCAAGTATTTCAGCAAAGTTTTCTTTCTTACTTCTCAGAGACAGTCTATGCAAGTGGTTATTATATATGCCAGTCACTTGTGAGATGTATATTAATGATTCCCAAAGTGTGTTCTCTGGAACACCAGTTGTAAGTGGATGGAAAGAGGCGTTACATAATGAGAGGGTTCTATGATTCAACCATTTAAATTAAACAGATCTCTTGGCTTCCCAGGCCTCCACGGAGGCTTTAAGATGCTGCTCTGCACCACGCTTGTTCATGAAGAGACACGGTTTGCAGCTTTTCACAAACGCATTTTTACATGGCACCAATTTTCAGAGGCCAGGAATCAGTGTACTACAGCCTTTGTCCCAAACTGGTCTAGCACCTGTTTTTGTAAATAAAATGCTATTGGAACACAGCTATGCCAGTTCATTTACATATTGCTTATGGCTGCTTTCATATTACAGTGGTCATTTATTTGAGCTGTGACAGAGACGCTATAGCCTGCAAAGCCTAAATTCTTTACTATCAGGCTTTTCATAGAAAAGGTTTGCCAACCCTATTTAGGAGCTGAACGGTCTGTGGGATGTACACTGGCTTGGAGAAGCTCAGTGTTGAGGCGCGTTGTAAAGGTGGCCTGGCCCACTGGTGGCAGTATGACTTCAGAATGACCAGCCCCTTCAGAATCACCCGGGGAGCCTGGGAAAAATGCAGATTCCTACGTTCCTACGCTGAGCCCCAAACCAGGACGTCTAGTGGGAGGACCCGGATTTGGTGTCTAACCAAGTCACCCACCAGTTCTATGCACAGCTGAACCCAACACCCTGATCTCATGGCTTCAATCCAGTGACTGATTCTCCGCAGGTGTCCCTGGCTTCCTTCGTATCTGCAACGGTGAGGACACATTACTTCGCAAGCAGGCCATAGTCTGGAATAAGTATAAGAGAGTTCTATATGTTGAACACGAATATGTCCTCTAGGAACTCATTGTCTTTGATTTCCCACACCCACTGTTGCCAGCTGTGGAGTGTATTTAGCTGGGGGGGGGGGGCGTGTTGCGGCACAGGTCCCTACAAATCCCACTGTTCCTCCTTCCCCGGGTCTAGCAGTGCTCCTCCGGAAGCAGTCGCTGCTGCTCCAGGCGGAATCAAGCACCTCCTGCCCTGCACTCTGGAAGGGATGGCGGCTCCTCCGGGCATTCTCCACATGTCTGTGCTGTAGTGTTTTAGTGAAAGGCACAGACATCTGGCACCGCCAATAAACCTGGGGCACTGTCCCTGCTTGTGGCATCTGGGCAGCCTACCTTCCCCTGGCCTCCCTTTTCTTATCTGTAGAAAGGGTATAATAAATAGCACCTGCCTAGGGATAGTTCACAGGTGCAGGGCTGGCTTCCAGCCAGTTCATAGCAAGCACTGCCAATGGAGTGTACATCCCAGCAAGGAGGGGAAGAGATAGACGTGTCCCTTACAGGGTGTGGACGTCTCCAGGCCAGGGACCAGCTTTGGCTCATCTTCCTTTGAATCCCCAGTGCCCATCACACAAATCACACAATAAAAGCCTAAAAGAAAAGATTTGCTAAAGAATGGTTAAATACTGAAAGAGGGCACATGAATCAGTGGCCACCAGCAACGGGTCTGGAAGATATCACCTAGTTTCAGATCCTTGACCACCTGTGCCTCCATGTGTGGTCTGGAAAAATGAGCTTGACCTCCAAGTTTAGTGTACCCCTGGAGTCCTCTGTGAATATTAAATAAGGTAATGTAGGCAAAGCACTTAGCACATCACCAAAACTCAATAAGGGCCGTAATTATAATTATTATTACTACTACCATTATTATTAATAGTAGCCCTCAGCATATCCCAGTGGCTTGTCTGCAAAAAGATGCCTTTGCTTACGGAGAATTCTCATGTCTTTTTCTTTTCTACTTCCTATCCTTAGGTCCCTTAGGAAATGCATGGCTTGAAATTCAGGACCAGGCTACCGGAGGCCCATCCAAGTCCATTCTAGAACTATACACACAGTAAATCCTGTGGCTACGCTAAGCTGTGCACGGTTAATGTTTCCCTCAGTGCCAATAACCAGACACCCCTTTCCCACCAACTGTTTGTAGCATGTTAGGTGCAGATTTCATTAAACTCCTAAACAAGGAAATGACAGTACCCAAAGGAGATGGAGGAATTTCTTGTGTCCAAACCAAATAAAGGAGAAACCGTAAATACCAGGGCTTTGAGACATCAACATTTATACTCAGAAGGCTCTTCGTACTGTGAAACCTGACTCTTTAATCCTTAGAGATTTACCCTTGATTACCTCCCTCGGAGTTGAGGCGAATGGCCAAACCTGAGCCCCCGGAGCTTTCCGCACACCTGCCTCTGAGCAGGTCAAGTAAGTTGAAAGTCCCACTCTCTCCTCTATGAATGAGCTGGACACTGGGGCAAAAGACAGACACACAATTTTTACTATTATGGAGCTCATTGTCCAGTGGGTGAGATGGACATAAAAAAAAATCACACCCATAAATGAAAACTTACAATGGATAGTGTTATGAAGTAAAGATTCAGGTCTTTTAGAGATCATGAAATATTTTTTTGTCTACAAGGAAGACAGGGAAATCTTCCATTGGGAGCTAATAAAATCAGTGGAAATCTCAAGAATGGGCAGGAGTTACTTAGAAAAATGGAACAGGGTTTGGAGAGTAGAGTTGGTGGGATGAACAGCATGTGCAGAGGCCTGTGGCAGGAGGAAAGAAGGCAAGTCAGAGGAACAGAAAGGAAGCTGCTTGATTATAAGAGCAATGAGCAGCATCCACAATGAGTCTGGACAAGAGAGGGAGGTCAGATAACATAGGAGTGAAGAGAAACCATTGAAATTCCATGAGCATTTCAAAAAGATCATAGGAGACTCAGTTGAAGAGCCCAGGTAGGAGGCTATTATAGGCAGCCTGGCCAGAGATGGTAGTGGCATGGACAACTGTGATGGGCAATGAAGGTGAAGAGAGGTGGATGGTGGACTCAATAAATGGAACTGAAGTGAGAAAACAGCACTTTAGATCTAAAACCAGGAAATACATAGCTCTATCCTTCTAAAATAAGTGACATGGGAATTTACAAGCCTCTAAAGATGGAGAACAGCAAGTTGTTATTCCATCTTATTGGGCATTTAAACCCATACTGCCACATTGCAAATTTAGCTTTAAAAACTATGTGCATAATTTTTGATAAGGATGCCAAGACCATTCAATGGGGGAAAGGAGAATCTTTTTAACAAAAGGTGCTGGAAAACTTTATATTCTGATACAAGAGAATGAGTTGAACCCTTGCCTAACACTTAAGGAAAAATTAACTCAAAGTGGATTAAAGACTTAAATGTATGACCCAAGACTATAAAACTCTTAGAAGAAAACACAGGGCAAAAGTTTCACAACATCTCGTTTGGCAATAATTTCTTAGATACGACACCAAAGGCGCAGACAACAAACGAAAAAGGAGACAAACCAGGCTTCATAAAAATTAGAAAATTTTATGCATCAAAAGACACTATCAACAGAGTAAAAAGGCAACACACAATATGGGAGGAAATATTTGTAAATCATAAATCTGATAAGGGATTAATATGCCAAATATATAAAGAACTAAACCTCAACAACAATAACAAGAAAACCTCACAAATAACCTGATTAAAATATGGACAAAGGACTTGAATAGATATTTCTCCAAATAAGACATACAAATAGTTAATAAGCACATAAATAGATGCTCAACATCCCCAATTATGAGAAAAATGCAAATCAAATTTATGAGATATCACTTTATATGCATTAGGATGCTACTATAAAAAAATCAAAGTAACATATTGAAGAGGATGTGGAGAAGTTGGAACCTTGTATAGTGTTGATGGGAATGTAAAATGGTATGGCTGCTGTGGTTTCTCAAAAATAAATTTCCATATGATCTAGCATTTCCATGTCTGAGTATATACCCAGAAGAACTAAAAGCAGTATCTCAAAGAGACATTTGTACACCCATGTTCATAGCAGTATTACTTGTAATAGCTAAAACATGGAAGTAACCCAAGTGTCCACTGACAAATGAATGGATAAGCAAACTATGGTATAGACATACAATGAAATATTATTCAACCTTAAGGAAGGAAATAAATTTTTGCATATGCTACAACATGATTGATCCTTGAAGACATTAAGTGAAATAAGCTAATGACAAAAATACAAATACTGTATGCTTCTATTTTTATTAGGTACTGAGAGTAGTCAAAATCAGAGAAATAAGAAAGTAGAATGGTGGTTGCCAGAAGCTAGGTAAGAAGGGAAATGGGGTATTGTTTAATGGGTATAGAGGTTCAGTTTGATAAGATGGGTGGTGGTGATGGTAGCACAACATTATAAGTATACTCAATATCACAGAACTTTTCACTTAATGGTCAAAATCATAAATTTTATGTTATGTGTATTTTACCAACATTAAAAAAATCTAGAAAAATTTTAGCATAAACTTAAGGATTCACTGGGAAGGGCACAAAATGGAGCTTTACTGCCTATACTCTGGGTGATTAGAATATATAATTCCACAGGAAAAGATCCAACTTAAAGAAGAAACTAATTGCTGCAGCATAGAGGGTTTGCACAGCATCAGAGTCAGAAGAGTGTGGGTTCAAATCCCAGCTCAGTCACTTCCTGGCAAGTGACTAGTCATACCTTGCCCTGACCCTCAGTTTTCTCGTCAGTGCAAGGGAAATGACGAACGCTGCCTTGCAGGGTTATTATGAGGCTGGAAGGAGGGGAGAGGAGAATTTTAAAAATGTTGATACAATTTGCCGAGTACTGGGTCTGGTCTACATGTATGTTAGCTGTAATCTTCATAATGAAACACTGCCAGTAGGAACAAACACAACAGAAAGATGAAGGGTAGGATTTCTTTGAAGATGGGGAAGGTGTACTATGCGCCCATCCCTAGCAGAACAGAAGACCTCCTCCCACAGGAGCTGGTGGATTTAGATGCATAGGAGCGAGCATCCTTTTGGGAGCAAAAGGTGAGGGCAATGCGCTTCAAACCTGATGGATCGCAACCCTCCAAAAGAACTATACTCTGCCAGGACTATACTCTGCTGTTTTTCATTTGATTTTATTCCCCTTCATTTTTTAAAAAAAGTTCTGGTCATGACTCACCAACGTGATTTCCTGACCTGGGTCATGATCCCCAGTGTGAGCAGCATTGGGTTAGGCAGTTCACATGGCAGGCAGCTCAGGAAGGCTTCCTGGAAAGCCTCCCTCGGCCGCGGTTCCCACACTGGAGAGCCCTTGGCTGCTTCATCTCAGGCTGTGCCTGGCCGTGTATTTATAACTGCCCCTGCCTTCCTAGAAGCAGCCACTGGTAGCATGTTCTTCCTTTGCACCTGACTTAAGAAACTGGGAAGCTTAATACACATTTACGGTGGCGGAGGGAGGGACAGGTGGCCAGGAAACCGGCATCCAGTCAGAGTAACCTGCGCTGACAGAGCTTGGCTCTGTGCCTGGCCCCACGCGAAGCTGAGGGAGATGATGGTGCAGTTCCAGATCTCATGGCCCCGGGAGCTGGCACGCGCTCGCAGGGCGGGAGCAGAGCGCACAGCGTCAGTGCGAAGCCTCTGAGGTCAGAACGGGGCGTGCGGATCAGTCCTTTGACCTGTGACGAGAAGCCTCCTTGGCAAGAGAACAAGACCCTTCCCAGGACAGGGCGGCACAGATGTCCTTGCCAGGCTCGGGTTTGTGAAACAAGCGTTTGTACTGCAACTTCGCCCTCACATGAGAGGCGCACAGTCAGGCAGCAACTCTGTGCAGGTGCTTAATTCCAGCAGCTGGAAAAGGAGTCGCTTCTGCTGGCTATGAGCTGGGAATGGACATTTCGGACGGAGCAGCTGGGAAACCAGCCCTGCTCACGCGGTGGGAGGCGGTTTGGTAGGAGGCAGCCAGCACTGGGTCCCCATCACCCCCACCTGTTCACCAGCGATTTGCCTCAGTGTGTTTCTGAGCTCCTCTTTGCTCACGGTGAAGGGGACAATAATGACGCCTGTGGAACAGGCTTGTCAGGAGCATGAAATGGGATGGTGCACGTGAAGCCCCGCACAGTCCCAGGCACATCAGCCTTTCGTGAATGTGAGCCAGAGTTACTATTTTTCAACACTCAGTGCAGCATGATTGAGGGGAAAAGGCAGTCACCTAAAACAGCTTTCCCTTCACCAAGCCAAAAAGACATAGTTTCCTAGTGAGAAAATGGGGGTGTCAGGCCTGATTTCGCCTGGCCTGGGAAGAGATTTTATCTCAGGAGCCTTTGTGTTCGTCTAATGTGCAAACTTACTTAGTTGAGAATCACCTATTAGCACTGCACAGACTGTCTTCTGGCTCTGGGCCTGCAGCTTTGAGAAGGCTGCCTCTGGCTACCTCCCCTTTGGGGGACCTCCCTGGCTCAGAAGTCTCCAGCCAGCCTCTGATCCTTTAGGGAGCAAGTTCTGGAAGGATACTATTGGGGGGCTCAGGTGTCTGCCCTCCCTCTACTCCCCTGGCTTTCCCACACAGGCCACAAGCCCTGCCTGCTCCACAGGAAGTCGAACCTCTGGGCCACCACCTGTTCCACCTCTAACCAACTCCCAAGGCCTTCGACCTCCATGAAGCAGCCCCTGAGGGCCGCGGCCTGGGTCAGTCTTTCCTTCCAGGTCTTACAGGGGAAACTCAGCATCTAAAGCTGTGCTTCCAACAAAAATATGTGAGTCAGATACCTAAGTTCACTTTTTCTAGTAGTTACTTAAGAGAAACAGGTGAAATGGACTTTAAGAATATATTCTGAAGCCTGGAGTGTGTTTAGCACTAATAACACATTTCCGTTTGGACTAGCCACATCTTCCCTGCTCAGTAGCCACATGTAGCCAGTGGATATTGAAGACCTAGTGGCAATAAAAAAACAAGTAAACTATTTTTTTAAAATATATATTTTATTGATTTTTTTTACAGAGAGGAAGGGAGAGGGAATAGAGTTAGAAACATTGATAAGAGAGAAACATTGATCAGCTGCCTCCTGTGCACCCCCTCCTGGGGATGTACCAGCAACCAAGGTACATGACCTTGACCGGAATCGAACCTGGGAACTTTTAGTCCTAAGGCCGACCCTCTATCCACTGAGCCAAACCGGTTAGGGCAACAAGTAAACTATCTTACCTAATAATAGATAAACATGTAAATTGACCATCCCTCCACTACAGTCACCAGCCAATCAGGAAAGTATGCAAATTAACCCAACAAAGATGGTGGTTAATTTGCATACATAGGCGCCCAGCTTCCTGGGTCCCTGGAACATCATTGGCACCCAGGTCACTCTGAGGTAGGCCCCGTGTGGGCCCTGAGCAGTGTAGGAAGGGCCTGAGCCAGGGGGCTCCTGGGCAGGGGCAGAGCCCGCCATCGGAGCTGCGGTGGGCCCCTGCCCAAGCCTAAAGCCTCGGTCAGAGGCATTAGGCCTGGGTGGGGATGGAGCCGGCCATCAGGGGGAGATGGGGGTACCTTGTCCAGGCCTGACACCTGGGCCAGAGGTGTCAGGTCTGAGCGGGGGGCGGAGCCGGCGATCGGTGTCAACTACAGAGGAAACACCTTTTCTGACTGCTCATTGGCTAAGCTCCCTGTATGCCACTGGTAATATTCTTAGTAACTTGGGTAATAAGAATCCAAAAAAGTGATCTAGGGTTTTTCACCACACTCCTGGTGAAAAAAAATGAAGGTCTGCTGCTGGAGGGCTAAGAAATATCATATCCTGCCCTAGCTGGTTTGGCTCAATGGATAATGCCTCAGCCTGCTGACCATAGGGTCTGGGTTCAATTCTGATTAAGGGCATGTACCTAGGTTGAAGGCTCCTCCCTGGCTGGGGCCTGGGTCAGGGCTCATGCAGGAGGCAAACAAAGTGTTCCTCGCACTTTGATGTTTCTCTCTGTCTTTCCCTTTCTCTTTCTCTTCCACATTGATTTTCTCTAAAAATCAATGGAAACATATCCTCAGGTGAGGATAAGAAAAAATAATAAAGAAATGTCATATCCTATGAAAGACACATCTTGAAAATGCCCAAAGAAAGTTGTCATTTTTTCATGGTGAAGGGACTGGAGTCTGTGTTGATGAAAAAACCTTGGTGGCTGCAGTGACTGGCAGTGGCTGCAGCAGCGGGGTGATGGGGCTGGTGCCTTCTCCTGATCAGCCCCGTCACCTCCCACAAAGGGAGGCCAGACTGCGGCTTAGGCCCGCTCCCCAAGGGGAGCAGGGAGCGGGCCTACATCATCACTAGGACATCCCCTGAGGGCTCCCAGTATGTGAGAGGGGGCAGGCTGGGCTGAGGGACCCCTGCCCCCAGTGCACAAATTTCGTGCACCAGGCCCCTAATTTTATTAATATTTTTCATGTTGGTTACATGTTGAAATGATAACTTTTAGCATAGATTGAGGTAGATAAAAGACATTGTCTCTATTGTACTCTCTCTGGCTCTTAGGCATCACCGTCCTGGTTCTTTTACTAGAAAGCAGTGTTTTAACCCCACCCCCACCCCACCCCATGCACTTCTCCATGGGTCTGCTCTGGGCTGGCAGAGAGAGAAAAAAGGAGTCGTTGTCCCCCCAAACCTTCACACCATAGCTTCTTGCTCAGAGAGGTTCCCCTGGCTCAGGCCTCAGTGGCCGCCTACACTGCTGCCACCTGTCAGGGTGCTGCCCTCTGTGGGCTGGAGAAGGAGAGGAAGGAAACACAGGGAGGACCCCCACTCTCTCCATCCCTCAGGGCCAGAAGCAGGGGCCTCTCTTCGGGCTCTTTCTCTCTGCACCCTTGTGCTGTTTCAGGATTCATGTCGTCTTTGATCCCAGACTGGAGACCTGGGAGTAAAATGCCTAGAAACTCAGTGTCTTGCTGTTTACTTGGAGATCCGCTTACTCTTCAGAATCCTCATATAGAAGTTCGATGCATTTTGTCCAATGTTCTGGGCTGTATTCAGTGAGAGAAAAAAGGGAATTGCACTTACTCCATCTTAACCAGAACCAGAATCTTCCCGAGGTATTTTTTCAGCGTGTTGTATTGCAGTCAGCCTGTAGACAGTTGCTCATCTACAGATGGTATCTATAGAAACTTTAGAGTCGATTAATTAGGGCACCATATCCCCAGACCATGCCAAGTATCCAGGATAGGACATACTTAGAAAGGAACAGAACTACTTTTTTTCCCCTCACCTGAGGATATTTTTTCCATTGCTTTCCAGAGAGAGTAGGAGGGAAGGAGAAAAGGAGGGAGAGAGGGAGGGAGAGAGAATGGCATCAATGTGAGAGAGACACATGGACTGGTTGCCTCCCACACATGCTCTGACGGCGGTGGGAGGGTGGGGAGCAAACCTGCAACCCAGGTACTTGTCCTTGACGGGGAATCAAACCTGATTCCCCTGAGCCACACTGGCCAGGGCCAGACTGCTTTTTATGCTGAGAACAGTCACAAGGGATTTCAACACTTGTCCTCGAGTTAGAAGGAAACTAAGACTGGGGTTGACTTTTTTCTTTGTGAAAAGCTTAAACATCTATTATCACGCATGGCTGACTCTGTCACACATGTGTTTCATTAGGTAATGTATGTGGCCTCCATGTTTTCAGACTGCATTTTTGTAAACATCTGACTTGATAAGGCAGCTGTGGGTTTAATTTACTTGGAATCTCTGATCTTCACTCCTGGTATTCAGACGTTTCCTTTTATGGTAGACAATAGATTTAAAAATCAGGTAGGTAGGAGTGTATTGCTGAGAAATACATCCATTTATATGGGTCAACTAATTTCCAAAAGTATTGTCCACTTAACCAAAAAGGAAGTGACCCACACCTCTAAAAATCATTAGAGGGCGGGCAGTCATTACTTTGGACACATTATGTACTCAAATATTCACATAGAGCTGATAATGCACTGATAAAGATGGGCTAAGTTCCCAAAAAACGTTGTGAAATAATCTGGTGGTTACCAACATTAGAAAACAAAGAGTTATTGGAAATGATAATGTGGATATTTGCATACTAATCTGTACTGGACAAAATGTTTCTATTCCATTGATTATTCATTCTCATGGTCATCATTTATTGTGTCTGTGATGTGTCATCATCTGTGGGTAACCCCAGGGCTCTGCTTTAACCAAACCTTAGCCACAAAATCTGAATTGAAAGAATAGACATAGTGAGATGTATGCAAAGTTAAACTGTTGAGTTCTTAAACAACAAACCTTAAAATGTTTCCATTTACAAGTAAAACTGTACACATTTGGGGGCACTGTAGACCCTAAGTATAAGGAGCAAAAAGCATGGGCTTTGGAGTGAGAAACACCTAGCTTCAAATCTTTGAAATTCATTTAAACCATCCTTTGTCATCTGTGACTTTAGGAAGATAACAGTATCTGTGTCAAAGGATTGTGGCCAAGCCCAGCCAGCATGGTTCAGCGGTTGACCATCCACCTATGAACCAGGTCATGGTTTGATCCCAGTCAGGATACATGTCTGGGTTGTGTGCTCAATCCCCAGTAGGGGGTATGCAGGAGGCAGCTGATCAATGATTCTCTCTCATTGTTGATGTTTCTATCTCTCTCTCCCTCTGCCTTCCTCTCTGAAATCAATTATATATATATATATATATATATATATATATATATATATATATATATATATATATATGGATTGTGGACAAGTATACATGATATAATGCAGCTCAAATTTGTAGCTCAATCAAACACATGGTAAGCTCTCAGTATCTCTGTGTCATAACAACTACGTAACAAGGTTTATTTTCATGTCATATAAAATGAATTATTTCTCAATAATTGAAATATAGATGTATATTTCAAATATATGTTTGTTCTATTACCTATGATGTATAAGCATAATGATCGCATTTAGGAATAAGTTTGATAGGTAATATGCTGAAGTCAAATATTTGAATATTCATGTTTTCACAACTCCTATCCCTTAAATGAAGTCATTTTAATACTCATCTTCTTTTCTGAGCTATTTTTATCTTTATCACTTACTAAGTGCCCATAATGTGTTTGGGGATCTACAGAATCCATGGGAGACACAGTCCCTCCTTTCAGAGTTCACCTGCACAGGGAATATAGTCAATAACATTGTAATAACTATGAATGGCACCAGGTGGGTACTATCTTAAAATTATGTAATTGTCTGACCATTATGCTGTACCCTTGAAGCTAATATAAAATAATATTGACTGTCAAAATAAAAATAATAATTTTTATAAAGATGTACTTGAACAGATAATCTTTTGGAATTAAGATTATTTGTGTTGCTGAACTTTGTACCAGAAAGAATGCAAGTTCATTCCCTCATCTCTTCATGTCTCGCTCACTGGGCAGTAGTTTCAATGAGGTAAAAATAACCATTTTCTTGCACATGCAACTGGGGTTGTCTTTCATTTGAGTGAGCAGAGAGCAAAGCTGACATGTCATCACACTGAGATAGTCTAGAACAGAAGTTCTCAACCTGTGGGTTGCGACCCCTTTGGCGGTCGAACGGCCCTTTCACAGGGGTCGCCTAAGACCATCCTGCATATCAGATATTTACATTATGGTTCATAACAGTAGCAACATTACAGTTATGAAGTAGCAATGAAAATAATTTTATGGTTGGGGGTCACAACATGAGGTACTGTATTTAAAGGGCCAGAAGGTTGAGAACCACTGGTCTAGAAAGTCCACAATCATTATCAATGATTTTGTTAATATCATTTGTGAAGAACCTACTGAGGGCTGGGCTTTGCTAGGTGTTTTCACCTTTAATCTACACAATAAGAATGTATTATTGTCTCCATTTCACCTCAGTGGTTAATGAAACTTAAAATTGCTTAGTAATTTGCCCAAAGCAAAGAAAGCAAAGCCCAGATTTAAACCCAGAGTGTCTGCTTTTTTGATATGATTCCTTAGCTCAACTCAAGAATCTGTAATGCCATAGAATGTGAATGTCTTCTCTTACCATCTTCCCAGTGATCCTTCCTTCAATAGGTAAAGTTGTGATGATTAGCGTGTGGCACTGAACCACGGTCCCCTCCCGTGAATTTCTGGACGGCAGTGCTAGTGGATGACAGTGCTCCTTGCAGAATCTGGACTTAGCCTCAGAATCCTTCTCCACACAGCTTTCCAAAGCACCAGTCTCAACCAAGTGACCACAATGAACACTAAAAATCTATTCATGTTCATGTCTCTCCCACAGCACCTTGTTAATGATGCTCTAGTACAGTGGTTCTCAACCTTCCTAATGCCGCAACCCTTTAATACAGTTCCTCATGTTGTGGTGACCCCCAACCATAAAATTATTTTTATTGCTACTTCATAACTGTAATTTTGCTACTGTTATGAATCGTAATGTAAATATCTGATATGCAGGATGTATTTTCATTGTTACAAATTGTACATAATTAAAGTATAGTGATTAATCACAAAAACAATATGTAATTATATATGTGTTTTCCGATGGTCTTAGGCAACCCCTGTGAAAGGGTCATTCGACCCCCAAAGGGGTTGCGACCCACAGATTGACAACCGCTGCTCTAGTAGCATATACTATACAGTTTCAACTGCTGGCTTCCCTCTTAGTTTTAGTTGTGAGACTTCAGTGACAGGACCATTCAACTTCCTAAAGTCGCCCCCTTGTACACAGTCTACCACACAACACAGTGGGCACCCAGTCAAAGTCTTGTTGGATTGAATTTAGGAAAATATGTTTAGTTTAAATGTACTTGACTATCAAGTGCTAAATAAGTTATTGGTTAATAATTACAATGGCTAATATTTATTAAGCATTTATTATATTAAGCAGTTCACATATATTAATTTGCTTAACTAAAACAATGATCCCATGAAATAAATATAGTATCCCAATTTTATAAATAATTATAATGAAATTCAGTGAGATTAAATGACTTATACAAGATCACAGGACCCAACCCAGAAATTCTGAACCCCAAATCCAAAAAAAGAGGAACTTGTGCCCTGGTCGGTGTGGCTCAGTTAGTTCAAGGCACCAAGAGGTCTCTGGTTACATTCCCCATCAGAGCATATGCCAGGATTGAGGACTGATCCCCAGTAGGCAGTGTGTAGGAGGCAGCCAATCGATGATTCTCTCTCATTGATATTTCTATCTCTCTCTCCTTCACCCTTCCTCTCTCTCTAAAATAAATAAAAAAACATCTACACTAATAAAAGAGAAACATGGTAATTGGCGTACGACCGCTACCCTTTTCATTGGCTAATCAGCGAGATATGCAAATTAACTGTCAGCCAAGATGGCGGCCGGCAGCCAGGCAGCTTGAAACTAACATGAGGCTTGCTTGCCTCAGTGACGGAGGATCGTTGGAGGAAACCAACGTTCCCCGCCTGCGGCTGCAGGCCTCTGAGTGGGCAGTTTAAGAAACATTGTAACAAATACCGCCAGACTTCAGCCAGCAGATTCGCAACATTGTAAGCAAAGGCCAGAAACCTACTTTCAGCCATGGAGGCCTAAGAGCTGGAGCCAAGCCTCAAGGTAAAGCTGGCCCAGAATAAAAAAAGAAAAAAGAAAAAAAGGAGCGGTTGGGAATTTCAGTCACTCCCAGCCTGAAAACAGTCCTCAGCCCCTCATCCAGACTGGCCAGGCACCCCAGTGGGGACCCCCACCCTGATCCAGGACACCCTTCAGGGCAAACCAGCTGGCCCCACCCATGCACCAGGTCTCTACCCTATATAGTAAAAGGGTAATATGCCTCCCGGCACCGGGATCAGCGTGACAGGGGGCAGCGCCCAAACCCCCTGATCGCCCTGCAGCTCTGTGTGTGATGGGGGCAGTGCCCCAACCCCCTGATTGGCCCTGCTCTGTGCGTGACAGGGCGTGGCGCCGCAACCTCCCCATCGACCCTGCCTTGAGTGTGACAGGGGATGGTGCCCCAACCCCCCAATTGGCCCTACCCTGAGCGTGACTGAGGGTGGCATTTCAACCTCCCAATCTGCCCTGCTCTGTGCATGACGGGGCGGCGCCCCAACTCCCCAATCGGCCCTGCTCTGAGCCCGACCAGGGGCGCCCCTAGGGATTGGGCCTGCCCTCTGCCACCCGTGAGCAGGCCTAAGCCAGCAGGTCATTATCTCCTGAGGGGTCCCAGACTGTGAGAGGGCACAGGCCGGGCTGAGGGACCCCCCTCCCCCCTGAGTGCATAAATTTTTGTGCACTGGGCCTCTAGTATATATATATATTTAAAGGCTTGTGAATTAACAGATGAGAAATGAATAAAGGTCCTGAAGGAGTCTCTCTTTTTCCAATTCCTTGCCACCAGAACCATTTTAGGGTCTATACTGCTGGCCACTGTGACAGGTGCAATGGAATAAGCCTTCCCTGACATCAGAGTACTCAGAGTCTAGCAGGGAGGCAGGTGCATAATGACAATGAGGCTGTCATCCAGAGAAGCAGGTGATGCCTAAGAGAATCTCAAATGGTGGCCAAAGGTCATCCAGGAGGGAAGGGATGGAAGGGATGGAAGGACCCACCACAGGAAAGTATATGCCACACTGTGCTCTTGAGTTTAAATCCAGGCATTCCAAGCACACGACAGTTGACTTCCAAGTCCTTGGTATATTCCTTTTACTCCCCCTTCCTCCCCTGCCCCCAAATGACTTAGGACCTTCCAAGGAGGTCTGCCCTGGAACTCCAGAGTTCCAGGTGTTGAGCCTACCATTGTACATATATACTTCCTACACCAACACATGGAAATATTCTATTAGTTACTATTGTAATGCAGTGATTGATCATGGTTGTTGAAGGGGACCATGATTTCTTGAGGATTTTAGTGTACCTTTTACATACCCTGAGGGGCCCAATTTCTGAAATCAATGAATGCCTCACGAGCGTATCCTTTCAGAACTGAAACCTTCAAAAAGAGGTGCACAGCTCCCCCAATTTCCTATGGGAGACATGATTCAAGTGTCCTCAAGTGACAGATGGTCTAATAATCTGCACAAACGTGCTCCTTACACTCTGAGGTCAGCTCTGTTTTCCTTAAGAGTTTTCACTCACAAGTACCATCTGGAGCCCACATCCTCTATCTTAAGTTTCAAATAAATCCTGATTTACCTCCGAAATATTTGCCAAGAATCTGCTTGCTAGAAAAATTACCAGTTTCTCCTCTTTGAGGCACGCCTTTGCAATCTGTGACACCTGGTAGGCACTTAATAAATGAGTGTCTATTGGGATACTCTTTAGGATTCTATGAAAGGTAACTGTTGGGAACAAAGGATGAGAAACTGCAGCTAAATCTTTTGCGGGGGGGGGAGGGGTGCGTGGAGGACAATTTGGCAAGAATACATAATTCTCTTTTAGCTGGACCGTCCTAGCCTGCATTAAAGCCGCATGTGCTGCATCAACATTCTGACTCAGTACTGCTGAAGGTGCTTTGCCAAACATCTTTTCAGCCCTCAGAATTGTTAAGTCTGGGGCACATTTTGATCCGATGATGTATGCGCACAGAAGAATGGATGGATGCTTAAAGACGGACTTCAGGTCCTGAAGGGATCATGTGCGGCGTGTTCTTTGAAAAGCCTGAGGAATGCTTTTGTTGGGTCTGCCCCATAGCGTGCCTGTGGCATGTTTGTGGCTAACACAGTGCAAAGGGGCAACGGGCCTTGGTGCTAATGCTTTGTCTCTGGGACAAAACCAAGGTGCATATAGGGTTTCATCAATACTTCCCAGGTGTTATCCAAGCCCAGTCCTGAGTCCAATGCACTCTGGAAAGTGCCTTAACCATTTGGGATAAATCCCTGAGAAAGCCAAGGAAGCTAATCCAGCTACCTAAAAAACAAAACAAAAAACACAACTTTTTATTGAGTTTATTGGGGTGAAGTTGGTTAATAAAATTATATATGTTCCAGGTGTACAATTCCCTAATACATAACCTGTATTGTGTGTCCACTAACCCAAGTCAAGTCTCCTTCCATTATCATTTATAGCCCCTATATCCTCGTCTCATTCCTCCCATCCCAGTCTTGCTCTGGTAATCATCATACTGTTGTCTGTGTCTATGAGTTGTTGTTTTTGCTTAATCCCGTCACCTTTACCACCAAGCCTCCAAACCCCACACCCCAAAGATAGCTGTCAGTCTGTTCTCTGTATCTATGAGTCTGTTTCTGTTTTGTTTTTTAGTTTATTTTGTTTTGTTCATATGAGTGAAGTCATATGGTATTTGTCTTTCTCTGGCTGGTTTATTTCACTTAGCATAATGCTCTCCAGCTCCATCCATGCTGTCTCAAAGGGTAAGATTTCATTCTTTTTCACTGCCCAGTAGTATTCCATTGTGTGAATGTACCAGAGCTTTTTTATTCACTCGTCTACTGATAGGCACCTGGGTTGCTTCCAAATGTTTGCTATTGTAAATGAACTTGCAATGAGCATAGAGAGTACATATTCTTTCAAATTAGTGTTTTGGGTTTCTTTGGATGAATTCCCTGAAGTAGGATCTCTGGATCATGAGGCAGCTCCATTTTTGATTTTTGAGGGAACTCTACGCTGCTTTCCACCATGGCTGCACCAGTCTGCATTGCCACCAACAGTGCGCCAGAACTCCCTTTTCTCCACATCCTCGCCAGCACTTGCTCTTTGTTGATTTATTGAGGAGAGCCATTCTGACAGATGTGAAGGAATATCTCACTGTGGTTTTAATTGCATTTCTCTGATGATTAGTAACATTGAGCATCTTTTCCTATGTCTATTAATCATCTGTATGTCCTCTTTGGAGAAGTGTCTATTCAGGTCTTTTGTCCATTTTTTAATTGAATTATTTTTTTGGTGTTGAATTGCATTAGTTCTTTATACATTTTGGATATTAATCCCTTATCAGATGTATCATTGGTGAATATGTGGGAGAACATATTCATTTTGATGATGGTTTCTTTTGCTGTGCAAAAACTTTTTTGTTTGATATAATCCCATTTGTTTATTTTTCCTTTTCTTTCCCTTGCCAGATGTGATATATCAAGAAAAATATTGCTATGAGAAATTTCCAAGACTTTACTAGCTATGATTTCAAGTCTAACATTTAAGTCTTTAATCCATTTTGAGTTTATTCTTGTGAATGGTGTAAGAAGGTGGTCTGGTTTCATTTATTGGCATGTATCTGTCCAATTTTTCAACACCATTTATTGAATAGACTATCTTTACCCCATTATATGTTTTTTGCCTCCTTTGTCAAATATTAATTAACTATAAGTGTGTGGGTTTATTTCTGGGCTCTCTATTCTGTTCCATTGATCTATATGTCAGTACCATGCTATTTTGATTACTATGGCCTTGTAGTACAGCTTGATAGCAGGTAGGGTGATTCCTCCTAATTTATTCTTCTTTCTCAAGTTTGCTGTAGCTATTTGGGGTCTTTTGAGGTTCCATATAAATTTTTGGAATATTTGGTCCAGTTCTGTGAAATATGCCATTGGTATCTTGATAGGAATTATGTTAAATCTATACATTGCTTTAGGTAGTACAAATTAACATTTTACCGATGTTAATTCTTCCTAACCATGAACATGGTAAATGCTTCCACTTATTTGTATCTTCAGTTTCTTACTCCAGTGTCTTATAATTTTCAGAGTATAGGTATTTTACATCCTTGGTTAAATTTATTACTAGGTGTGTTGTTTGGTTTTGATGCAATTATAAATGGGATTGTTTTCTTAGTTTCCCTTTCTTATAGTTCATTATCCTACACACTAGTAATAAAGAGCTAATATGCTAATTAGACTGGATGGAGGGATGACCTTTTGGAACGACCAGTGGGTGGGGCCACGGGGCTGCGAGGGCCGAGCCCCTTGCTTGAATTTTGTGCATCAGCCTCTAGCTAGTGTATAAAAATGCAGCTGATTTCTGGATATTTAATTTGTATCCTTCTATTTTACCAAATTCATTAAAGAGTGGTGAAAGCAGACATCCTGTCTTGTTCCCTAACTTAAGGAAAACATTTGTAGCTTTTGCCCATTGAGTATGATGTTGGCTGTGAGTTTGTCATATATGGCATTTATTATGTTGAGGTATGTTCTCTCCATTCCCATTTTCCTGAGAGTTTTTATCATAAATGAGTCTGGATTTGATCAAAAGCTTTTTCTGCACCTATTGATAGGATCATGTAGTTTTTATCCCTCATTTTGTTTATATAGTGTATGTTTATTGAATTGTGGATATTGGACCAACATTTCACCCCTGGAATAAATCCCAATTCATCGTGGTGTATGATCTTTCTAATGTAATGCAGGTTCCAGTTTGCTAATATTTTGTTGAGGATTTTAGCATCTATGGTTACCAGGGATATTGGCCTATAATTTTCTTTCTTTGTAATGTTTTTATCTGGTTTTGGAATTAGGATAATGCTGGCCTCATAAAATGAGCTTGCAAGTCTTCCCTCCTCTTAAGAAATTTTGGAATAGTTTGAGAAGGATAGTTGTTAGTTCTTCTTTGAATATTTGGTAAAATTAACCTGTGAAGTCATTTGGTCCAGGACTTATGTTTGTTGGGACTGTTGTTGTTGTTTTTTATTACTGCTTCAATTTCACTAGTTGTAATCTGCCTGTCCAGATTTTCTGATTCTTCCTGATTCATTTTTGGATAATTGTATGTTTCTAGGAATTTACCCATTTCATACAGATTGTCCAGTTTGTTGGCATATAGTGGTTCATAATATTTCCTTATAATCCTTGTATTTCTTTGGTGTTCATCATTACTTCTCCTTTTTCATTTCTGGTTTTATTCATTTGGGTCCTTTCTCTTTTTCTCTTGATGAATCTGGTTAAAGATGTGTCAATCTTGTTTATCTTTTCAAAGAACCAGCTCTTGGTTTCATTGATCTTTTGTATTATTTTTTAGACTTTATTTCATTTATTTATACTCTGATATTTATTATTTTCTTTCTCCTACTAATTTTGAGCTTTGTTAGATGTTATTTTTCTAGTTCCTTTAAGTGTGAAGTTATATTGTTTATTTGAGGTTTTTCTTGTATGTGTGTATATATATATATATATATATATATATATATATATATATATTAATTTCTGAGAGGAAGGGAGAGGGAGAGAGAGATAGAAACATCAATGATGAGAGAGAATCATTGATTGGCTGCCTCCTGCACACCCCACACTGGGGATCAAGCCCATAAACTGGGCATGTGCCCTGACCAGGAATCAAACTGTGACCTCCTGGCTCATAGGTAGATGCTCAACCACTGAGCCACACCTGCCGGACTTTCTTGTTTCTTAAGTAGGCTTATAATGCTTTGAATTATTCTCTTAGGGCTGCTTTCATTATGTCTCTTGATTTGGGTTTTGTGTTCTCATTTTTAGTTGTTTCAAGGAATCTCTTGATTTCTTCCTTGAAGTCATTGTTAACCCATTCATTGTTTAGTAACATGTTATTTAGCCTCCATATATTTGCTTGTTTGTCAGGGTTTTTTCCTTATAATTTCTGGTTTCATACCATTATGGTCAGAGAAGATGCTTGATATGATTTCAATCTCCTTCAAATTTTTGAAACTTGTTTTGTGTCCTAACATGTAGTCTATCCTAGAAAACATTTCATGTGTGCTTTAAAAGCATATATATTCTGCTGTTTTGTGGTGAAATGCTCGGAAAATATCAATTAAATCTATCTAACCTAGTGTGTTATTTATGGCCACCATTTCCTTGTTGATTTTCTGTCTGAAAGATCTATCCATTGATGTCAATGGGGTGTTAAAATCCCCTACTATGACTGTATTTTTGCCAATCTCTCCCTTATGTCCACTAAGATTTGCTTTACATATTTAGGTGCTCCTATGTTGGGTGCATAAATCTTTACAAGGGTTATATCCTCTTGTTGGATTGCTCCCTTTATCATTATTTGCTGTCCTTCTTTGTCTCTTAATATATAATAGTTGTTGGTTTTAAAGTCTATTTTGTCAGATATAAATATTGTTATCCCAGCTTTTTTTTTCCTTTCCATTTGCATGAAATATTTTTTCCACCCCTTTATATTTAGTCTGTGTGTATCTTTTGTTCTGAGGTGGGTCTTTTATAGAAAGTATATATATATATATATATATATATATATATATATATATATATATATATATATATATATATATATCTTGTTTTCTTATGCATTTAGCTACCCTATGTCTTTTGGAGCATTTGAGCCATTTACACTTAAAGTGATTATTGATAGGTATGTATTTATTGCCATTGTATTCTTTTAGTCTTCTCCTCCTCCTCCTCCTTCTCCTCCTCCTCCTTTCTCCTCATTTTTCTTCTTCTTCTCAAAGAAGGTATTTTAACATTTCTTATAATACTCATTTGGTGGTTATAAACTCCCTTAGCTTTTTCTTGTATCGGTAAGTTCTTTATTTCTCCTTCAATATCAAATGATAGCCTTGCTGGGTAAAGTAGTGTTGGTTGTAGGTCCTTGCTTTTCATCACTTTGACTATTTTGTGCCAATTCCTTCTGGCCTGAAATGTTTCTACTGAGAAGTCAGCTGACAGCCTTATTATGGGAACTCCCTTGTAGGTAACTCGCTTGTAAGAGAGAATCTTTTTCTTGCTGCTTTTAATATTTTCTCTTTGTCTTTACCTTTTGCCCTTTTAATTATGACAAGTGTTAGTGTGGGCCTCTCTGCATTCACCTTGTTTGAGACTCTCAGTGCTTTTCTGGGTTTGTTTGTCCTTTTCCTTCACCAGATTAGGGGTGTTTTTAGTCATTATTTCTTCAAATGGGTTCTCAATCCCTTCCTCTCTCTCTCTTCTCCTTCTTGCACCCATATTATGCATTAATTATTATGCCTCATGTTGTTCCAAGGTCCCTTAAACAATCCTAATTTTAAAAAATTATTTTTTCTTTTTGCTGCTCTGATTAGATTTTTTTTTCCTACCTTGTCTTCCAAATTGCTGATTTGATCTTCTGCTTCATGCAACCTGATGTTTATTTCTTCCAGTGTATTCTTCATTTCAGATATTGTATTCTTTATTTCTGATGGTCCTTCTTTATGGTGTCTATCTCCTTTTTCATGTTGTTGAGCATCCTTATAACCATTGTTTTGACAGCTATAACTGATAAATTATTTGCCTCTATTTCATATAGCAGTTTTTCTGGAGATTTCTCCTGCTCTTTCATTTTGGGCATATTTCTTTGTTTCTCCATTTTTTCTGGCTCTTTGTGCTTTTTCTATGTATTAAATATATCTGCTATGACTCCCAGTCTTAGTGGAGTGACTACTAAGTAGCAATTCTCTTGTAAGACTTAGTGGTGCAGTTTCCTTGATCATCTCAGCTGGGTTCTCCAGGAAAGTCCCTAATATGTGTTATGTAGGCCCTCCCTAGTAACTGAGTCTTGATTGCTATTAGCCCATTTGGTTGTGGGATCAACTTTCATGCAGGCTGACTGTGAGGCTCCACTCTGACCATGGCATGTGAGCTACTGTGTAGGTGCTGACCACACGAAGTCGAATTTGCTTCAGCAAGGTCTGGTGCCTGCTAAGAACTCCCTTTGGATATGTCACTTGTGAAGCTTATTGGGTGCTGCTCTGATGTCTGAAGATGGCCCCTGGCTGTGTTGTTTATGGGTCTCTGGGGAGGGACTCTGGTGCAGGCTAATATCAGATGCTGCCTTTGGCCCTGGGCCACCTGATTGGAGCTACATAATCATCCACAGTTTGTGACTGCATCTGCTGGGCCTGGGTGTGTGCGGCAAGGACCAGGCTGCACACCAATGCCAGCTTTCACCAATACCAGGCCCTGGCGAAGGTCAGCAAAAGTCCCAAGGCACCCCAAGATCCACCCCCACCTGCCTTCACTACTGGCTACCCGTTAGGCTCAGTTATTGAAAGAGCCTCTGGTGGTACTCAAATTGCATGAGACAGGTTCTCAGAGTCACCAGGTGGGGACTGGTGGTGTTCACCAGATTGATACAAGTTCAAACGTGGTACCGGTGCTGGGTCTGAGGCTACCCAACAAATGTTCCCAGGTTTACCCAGTCTAGCTGCCACACACTGGGTGCTTGCAAACCTTTGTGTTGGGACAGGGTCTCAGGGAGTCATCAGGGTGAGGCCAGCAGAGTTTAACAGGCCCAAACAGACCAAGATTTGGCTGTGCGAAGGGAGGGCTCTACTCTGATCAGGTGTGCAAGGGGAAAATGGCCCCTGTCCTGGAGCCACAAAACTCAGTCTGTCTAAAATTCTGCCAGGAGGAGAATGGAGTTCAATAGGGTGGGGCCACCAGAAGTTGGGAGGATGGGGTTAGTGGATCTCTCACAATGGAGAGATGCCAGTCAGGCTTCAGAGAAGGTGGGAAGTGTGGCCCCTGCCCAAGAGCCATACATTTCAGTCAGCCTGGATTTTGCCCAGCCCTCAGCAGAATGGGTCTGCCAGGAGCTGGAATGGTGCAGCTAGCTGATCTCCTGTGAAAGGGAAGTGCCATCCGGGTTTATGGAAAAGTCAGGGGAAAGCCCTCTCCCCCAAAGCCACACAACTCACTGACACCCCCTGAATTTTCCCAGACATCTACTCCCTAGCCAAGGCAGCTGACTCCTCAGCAGGGTTTAAGCTCCACAGGGTGGGGATAGAGAGGGAGTCTAGAGGCTGGGGCTAGTACTTTCCCCCAGGCTGCTGTTGTCTGAAGGGGAATGTTCCACCCAAGAAAGATGGTGTCTGTGGTGCCAGAGGGATCCTGGTGGCTGTCTTTTCAGCTCTCTCAACCTAACCACAAACCCCAGACTCTCCTCACCTGACTGAAGTCCCATCAGCCCTCCCTCTATCAGAGCCCAGGCTGAGTTGCTATGAACAAAATTTTGTGCATTGGCCCCTTAAGAGGGTGCCTGTGTCTCTGCAGGACATACGGCCAGCTGATTTTCACAGCCAGATGTTATGCGGGTGCTTCTTCCCAGCTCTGGTGCTCTGGGCTGGGGTGTCTGGCTAGGGGTTGAGACCCCACATTTTTCAATGGGAACCTTTGCAGCTGAGATATCCCTTTGGAACCTCAGTCACTGCCTGTGAAAGTGAGGCTAACCCTTTTCATGTCTCTGTACTTCCTACCAGTCTCAATGTGGTTTCTTCTGTAAATCCTTGGTTATAAGACTCGTTGTCAGCTAGTCTTCAGTTTGTTATTCAGGATGATTGTTGTAATTCTAGTTTAGTCCTGGGAGAAGCTGGGTGGAGCTTCCACCTACTCCACTGCCATCTTGGATTCTCCAGCTACAGTTTCCTGTATCACCCACAGATGGTCTGAGCACAGGTTCACTTGCCAGGACTGGAAATGGACCACTCCTGTACTTTTGCATTGATGTTCCTCTGAGAACAGGAAAGCAACCCTTCCTCTCTAAAGTGGACCCGGATATAGAGACAACTAGCTTTAACTCTTTTTCAAGCGTGATTAAAAATATTTTAAGTCAATTCCTGGTAGGAGGTGGGCCTAAATATGTCATTTTTTTAAAATAGGGAAATGAGTAATTCCTTAGATTTTGGCCAGGAAGAAAATCTGGAACTGTACCAGGTTTTTAACCTTTTGGGGAAATAATTGTAAAAGCTTTTATATAAATGTATTCAGAAATTCACCCATAATTCTATAACTAACAATAATGTTTTTACCATTTTTTATTTTTAAAAATTGAATCTTCTCCTAAATAAATATTTAACAAAATAAAAGTGGGATAATGGTGTATAGAATTTTTCAGAATACATTTTCTTACTAAAAATCTAGTGACCTTTTGCCTATATATTTCATTTGTACATATTTTTAAAAATTTGGTCTTCAAATGTCACCTATTAATCTACAAAATACTCTTTGAGAAACATATAAAATTAAACCAGAAAATATATTATGGGAGTAAGTAGAGATGGCTTCAGTAAGGAAGACTTAGCTTTGAATCCTGCTTCTCCTACTAACCAACTGAATTAGCATGAACAATACATAAAAAAATCAATGCTATTGCATCCATTGAGTACCTGTTATGTAGCAGGCACTTTGCTAAGGACCTTACCTGTATTAATTTTAATTAGTCCTAGAAACACATCAGCTGGTACTATTATTATTCCCAGTTTGCAAATGAGGGTACAGAGGCTAAGGAATGTTTACTACTTAAGCTCACATAGTGATTACATGAACTTGATCTGGCCTGTATCCACTTGGTCAGATTGAGTTCACACCTGTCTCCTCCAGCTATCAGAGAGCTGGTTCCCCTGTCCGTTTCCCTAATGCCTAGCTAGTTCCCACTCCCAGTATTAGTACCATCTCCAATATTCCTCCCTCCTCTTCACTCTTCACATCTCCTTCTCAATACCAGTTGCTCCAGGAAATCTTACTTGTACCTCATTATATATTCTCTTGGCAACTTAACATTCTCATTTAGAGCACCTATGGGGATCAATTCTTTTAGTAACTCTGAATTCAATATCCATCTCTTCTGCTAGACTAAGGCTTCAAAATGTATTGCACCTCACAGTGTGAATAATTGACTCAATAGTGACACATCATTCTCAATTCTTTAACCATCAATATGGTCAGTTCCCATCAGCTCATTTCTAATGTGAGGCTTTCAGCATGACAAAGAGGAAGGACAAGAAATGAATGAAACTGCTCAGCTAAATTGTAAGACTTTGGGTGAGTAACCTTGGAAAGAAAGGGGTTTTGAAAGCCTTGTCCAGTCTATTTACTTTTAGAACAGAAGCTTGAACAATTTTGCCAAGAGAGTATGTGGATTGCTGTGGAGGAAGGGCTATTGCATTCATAGTTCTTCAGCAACATGTAGTTTTCAGTCCACAGAAATGTCACCAAACAAAATTGCCAGGTTGTAGCCACAGAGCTTAGCTTCTCCTACCACAGGGAAACAGGGTAAAAGAGTGGGGTAAGTTATTTCTAAGCAAAACTTGACTTAAATTCACAATTATTGCCCAGCTGGTGTGGCTCAATGATTGAGCAGTGATCTATGAACCAAGAAGTCATAGTTTGATTCCCGGTCAGGACACATGCCTGGGTTGTGGGCTCGATCCTCAGTAGAGGGTGTGCAGAAGGCAGCTGATCAATGATTCTCTATCATCATTGATGTTTCTATCCCTCTGTGTCTCTCCCTTCCTCTCTTTGAAATCAATAAAAACATATTTTTAAATTGACGGCTGCTTCTGGGTTAGTAGCTCCCTGGCACTTTCAATATGCCCTGCATGGCATCCAGAGAGTGAGCTCAGACAAAGAATAGCAGGAGCTTGTGAGACAGTACTCCTGTGGTCATGCTCCGGGTGAATGCTGGAAAGGTAGATGGGAATTGCTATGTCTGCTACACAGGTGTTCCCCTCTACCATTTATTTGCCATGCAGGGCACCCATTAACACCTGGTAGAAATAGCACTTGAGAAACAAAATTTGGAAAACAGAACCCTCATGACATTCAAGAATTTCTATGAGTTCCAAGAAGCTATCACTGAGCTGGATGCACAGAATCGATGCTATGCTATAGCTGGTAAAATGCCAAAGGGAATTTCGGTAAATGTCACCAGATACCAAACACATAAATGTCAAGGCTCAGCAGAGATAGCCGTGGAAAATTATAAGTATGGGATGCTTCATCGAAGAGCCTTCTAAGGATCCGAACTTAGAATCAGGTTCTAACTTGGTTTGTCTGTGAAAAAGAAAAGTGGTCTTTCCCACAGCCAAGGGGACAGAGGATGGCACATTAACTGTGTCCTGTGGGTGTAATGACAGGCTATGTCCACCATAGGCTAGAGTGGTCACATCGAGATATAGATATAAACACAGGCAAACACATAGACATTCAACATCCCCACTCATGGAACTTACATTCCAGCCAAGTTAGACAATATAATATCAACAAACCAATAGAGAAAATAATAATAGATGGCGGTCAGGGTTATGAGGACATTAAAGAGCATAATGGGAGAGAGAAGAGTGGGGAGAATTACTTTAGGTTGTTGAGGAAGTAAAATGTGAACTGACACCTCCTGGATTCATTGGTACAGAAAGAAGGGCGTTCCAGGAGGAGCAGCAAGTGCAAAGCCCTCAGATGGGGACACCATGGGAGCATGTGAGGACTTGAAAGAGGGCTTGGAGTATCATGAGGATTGGAGTGTGGCTAGAAAAGGTTGAGCAGGCAGGCTACAGCTGGAACTTGTTGGGTGGAAATGTGGTATATTTTTCCACCCATTCCCTTGTTCTTAAGGAAACAACCTCAAAAAGCATCAGGGAACATTAGCGGAGTACCCAGTGATGACCCCAGGTGTCTAGATTTCTGAGAAAACTTTGAAAGAAACTCACCGAGTTCTGTCTCCCGGCAGACATCCGAATGGTCTCATCCATTCTTCAGCCTCTCCCACCAAAATCTCAAGTGGCCTCAAAAATTAAAACCAGTTCCTAAAAGCTAAATGTCGACCTATTGTCCCAAAAAGCAGGAATATAAAGAAACAGGAACCAGTGTCACTGAGCCCACTTCTTGTTGGAAGGAAATCTGCAGAGTCTACACCATCTGATCTCACTGGTTCCCTCAACCCAACCCTCCCAGGTCTCCCGGGTCCTCTTGTGGACTGCCATTCAGTGACCCTAGGCAACAGTCCCCAGTGGTACAGACACAGGCTCTGCCAAGCCTGGCCCCGAGGACCATGTCTCAGGAGTGCACTGAGCCTAGCATGGTCAAAGGCTGAGTCTTCACTCTCTGGCAGGACCAGGGTCAGGAGAAGAGAAAGACAGAGCCTTTGCGGACAGAAACATGCATCCAGATGAGCATCATCCGGGAGCCTCCATTCGATTTCACAAGGTGGTTATTGGGCACCTGCCAGGGGCCGAGAAGGGTGCTTCCAGGCAGTGAGTGAAGCCTGGGCCCTTTCCCCTCGGCGCTCTCTTGTGGGGGAAGATGCATGGCCCCTCCTGGTAATTCCAGGCAGAGTGCAGACAGTGCCAAAACGGACACTCACCTGTGAGTCGGGCTATTTCAGGCTCAGGAAGAGACAACACTAGGTAGGAAGATGGAGCACAATTGTCAAGAGACTTGGAAGTGAGCAAGACAGGAAAACAGCTCATGAAGAGCTAGAACAATGGCCCCTTATTCCTCAGCATCATAGCAGCTCTGAGGGCTGGGTCTGTGGACCTTCCGCAGAAGAAGTTTCTCTCCCCCATCTCGCTGCCTTCACCTTCCACTTCTGCTGTGCCCTTTACCTCTGGGTCCTCCTGTCAGGACCTTGCTTCCATGGCCCTCAACAGATGCTCTGTTTGGGTGTGAGGATGAACTTGACACGTGCCTTGGGCAGATTGCCTCACTTCTGGGTGCCTGTTTCCTCACCTGTAACAGGTGGATATTAACAGTACCTGCCTTTTATGGAATTTGTGGGGATTCAATGAGTGACTACACATAAACAGGATGGTGCTGTTTCTATGGTTAGGCTGGGGTGAATCTCTCTGGTCCACTAAGTATGGCCAGGGTAGTAGGCTCTGTGGACACTGGCTGTTTCCCAGCGTCCATTTACTTGGAAGACCGTGAGTGATATTAGAAGTAAGGTCTCCTGGGTGCTTAGAATTGCCAGATTCCTTTCCTCTACATCACAGTGTTTCAAAACAGCTTTTTAAACTTTTAAATCTTATAAAACAATGTAGGTTCATTTAAAATCACTTAGAAAAACAGTCTGACAGAAGCAGGTGGAAATCACAGAGTAGAGGATGTACACTTTTCACCTGCCTGCCTCCCTCCCTTTGGAGAGCCGCTCTCGGATTGCACAGTCATTTTGTTCAATCTGTGCCGTTTGCATGGAGCTGACCCACAACAGGCTGGCACTTCTGCTGGCGCTGCGGAAAGATGCTCTTTCCTGAGATGCTTGATTAACATGGTTGAAGCTTTTGATGGTGAAGAACAGAGAAGAAAGCAGATTCCAGCTTTCTGGATGGAAAGACGGGGCGGGGGGTGGGGGGGACAGTTTCCCTGGGTCTAGTGGCACCTGCAACTATAACCTCTAGAGATGGGCCAAGAAGTTAAAGAGCCAATATGTTCCTTCTTATATTTCTATATTTTTTTCACTTAAACTACGTTCAGCTGAGATCCTGTTACTTGTAAGTGAAATAATTTTGACCAACCATTCAGAAAAAAACCTCATTTCCAGTTGTGTATATCCTTTCAGTCTTTTTTCCCTCTTAAATAGTTTTCCAAAAAAATGAAAGTGGGGCCCTGGTTGGTTTGGCTCAGTGGATAGAGTGTTGGCCTGAGGACTGAAGGGTCCTAGGTTTGATTCTGAGAGAGGGCACTTGCTTGGGTTGGGGCTCAATCCTGGGGGCAGGAGGAGGGGGTTGAGGCAGCCTATCAATGATTCTTTCTTATCATTGATGTTTCTATCTCTCTCTCTTTCTCCCTTTCTCTCTGAAATCAATAACAATAATTTTTTAAAAAAAAAATGAAAGTGGGACTTACAAATGTTAGCACTGTTTTTGTCCTGATCCTGTTACGAATCTTCCTGCCTGTGATTAGCATCTAGGTGTTTTTAAGAAGCAGGTAGAATAACTTCTGCTGCCCTGACCCCACCCATTGCCTGCCTGCTTCTGGGAAGGGATTTTGAGGGCCAGGGGCTCCCCATGACACCCACAACCTGGCAGTTTTTTCCAAGCTCAGCTCTGTATCGCTGGGCTTCAGACCAGCAGCCTTGATAGAGACGTTGGCCTTGGGTCAGCTTGGACTCCTGCCTGGGCTTTCAAAGCACTTTCCTTTTAAAGTCTTCAAACCCAGCATTTTCCATAAACATCTTCCTGCCCCTTTTTTAAAGAGGAAAGAAATCCAAGGATGAGCACAGTGTATATTAACGATGGTCCAGGCACAGGCAGCACCCACAGCGGCTTCAGCAATCCACGAAGAGATTCAGAGAAGACATTCGGCTGCCAAGCAACCACTGGACGTGTAATTGAAAACCGAAAACACTATAATAACATGGTGGGGATTATACCTGTGATTCCTAAAGAAACTCTGGGGCGAGGTGGCCTCTGCTATATGATCAGCATGATGAGATAATATAGGCTGCGGAACATTTGCTAGCAATTACGGCGCTAGCTTGCTCTGCTTATGGCTCAAAAATAGCAGCAACGTTTGTTTTGCTAATTTCTCCCCTGGATTTGTGAATTATTTGTTTTTATTATCTTTAAGATATACTGGCAAGAAAAATCCAATGCAGGGGGAACTTTTACTAGTATAAGATAGAGCAGTCGAGTTGTCTTTGGATGAGGACACCGCACTTAATCTAATAAAAACCAAAGCAGCCCCTGTTGGAAGCTGTAATGGAGGAATGTGTTTACAAGGGAAATGCCACGGGTCAGAAACAAATATGGGCTTTGAAACCAAGGACGAAGGCCATACCCACTGTAGTGCCTCATTCTGCCGGGCGCGTCTGAGCCAGGCATGTCACCTCCCAGGATTCTGACCTCTCTCCTCTGCCTGCTGGTGGCCGCCACACCTGCTCTGCCCACCTCAGAGGCCATGAAAACAAAGGAGATAACATGCTTGAAACGATTTCGGTTATTCAGATACTACTTGTTAGAGCTTATAGAGCGCTCAACAGCTAACAAATGGTGCGACTGCTGAATTCCTGGCCATCCTCCCACTCTGTACATCGCAAATCTCAGCTGCCCCACGTGCAGAAGCAGCCTTCCTTTCAGAGTCAGATGGAATCGAGTCTCAGCTCTGGCTGTGCGACCTTGGGCAAGTCAGCGATCTCTCTGGCATTGCCTAATCCTCTGTGCAATGGGGACAAGGCAACGCCTGCCTCGCTGCCTGAAAGCTTGCTGGTAGGTAGCAGATATGCATACTTCGCTACTAAAGCAATGGTACTCAAGTATCACTTCAGTCCAACAGATGGGTACATCAGAACGGCAGTGCCAATCACACCGTAGTAGCTGTCACTTCTGGACCACTTGCTCTGCTATAGGTGCCACTCCAAAACCCCCACAAGGTTTAGCTTCCAGCTAGGAAGTGTGCCGCTGAGCCAGCACCCCAGTTTTATGAGTCCACAGGCTGTTCTGTCCACACGTACCTGAGACACATGCTCCTGTGCTCTTCCCTTTGAGCCTGGAAATGACCGGAGGATCTTTCTGCACACGGTTCTCTGGGCAGCCTCTACTGGTCAGTAGCAGCTGACACTCAATGTCAGGCTTATTAGCTACTCCCGCCTCACCTCCTCCGGATGACCACTTCACCTTAGAGCCTGAAGTAAAAAAGAAGTCAACTCTGCCTGCTGTGGGATGAACGCTACTTCCCAAAGACGGGGTGGTAACTCCCAGAAACGGGATGCATCTGCCATGTGATGGTTCAGAGGCCACAGCCCAACCGCTACTTAGAGAGAGAGGGCGGGGGGTGCCCCAGAAGGGCCCGGGGCTCTCTGCCACCACCCCAGTTAAGAAGCCACCATCTGCAAAGTCTTGACGCTGTGTGATGGTCTGTTGTTTCCCACAGAGGAGAGCTGCTCTCCACTCCACACCCGCAGTGAGGCCAGGAACCCCGCCTCCTTCCCAGGGTTGGGTTTTACCCTCAGACAGGGCGCGCTCCCAGTGGGATGACCGGGTGAGCCTGGGAGGGCCCTGGCTCCTGGTGTATTTAGGAGAGCAACAGGCCACCATCCTGGCTTCCCAGTCCGTACACCAAGCCCAGATAGTTTCTCTCCCACCATTTCCCCTCTAACGCATATATAATGATGTTTTTCTTCTTTTTCTTTCTTAGGAGAAGGATTGAAGAGCTGCAGGGACACACCTAAGGCATTGTCAGTAAAAGCTCCGGAAGAGACCACGAACCCTGTTAGGAATGAGCAGAATCAAAATTAGGGTAAGAAAGGGAAAAAGGGGACATTATCCTTCAAATACGCCTATTTCTAAAAGAATAGAACTTGTAGAATCACAAAAGGTTCCCCAAAATATGTTAAGCCCCAACCTCCCCCATCATTGTCAAACCCAGCATAGAATCATATTATCAAGGTTAAGTATACCTTGAGAAAAGGGAAATGCTATTCAGACTACACAAATACAGCAGGGATGTGACTAGCTTGGGTATGGGGATTGGAGGGGTTCCACATGAAAGGAAAGGGAAATAGGTCAAGGTCTAGAGCAGACAGCCAGTGTAGGAGGGAGGCAAGTTTGAAGGGGATTAGTATCATGTGCCCTTATGAATACTGAGAGCTGGGTTTGTAAACACTGACATGAGTAGTAGCTAAGACTTAGATTCTAAAGCCAAACTCCAAAGACTGCATCTGAGCTCACCTTTTGCTAGCTGTGTGGTCTTAGACAAGTCGCTTGCAGTCTCTCCGTCTCAAGTTCCCCATCTATAAGTGGGGACATTAACAGCACCTGTCCCATAGAATTCTATAGATAATTCATGTGAAATGCTTAGCACAGAGTCTGGCACCTAAGTAATCCAGTATATGTGAGTCACCCCTATTCTCTAAATATATCCATAATATGTTACTGAGATTTTTATAAAGTTACATAATACTATTTATTAAAATGTCCCATTTATAGAAAACATATTTATAGAAAACCTATAGAGGCCTGGTGCATGAATTCGTACACTGGTGGGGTACAGCCAGCCTGCCTGTGATGGGGGCTATTGGGGGCGAGCTGGCTCGGGTGAGGGACTGCAGGCAGTTTGCCAGCTGGCCCCGCCCCCATCTGGTCCGTGGGCGCCTGGGGGTGGGGCCCGCCGGGGGAAGGGGCTTCAGGCATTCCAATTGTTCTGTCGCTCAGTCAATTTGCATATTACCCTTTCATTATATAGGATATTTGCTCACAAAGGAAAAAAATAAGCATAAAAGCCTTGAAAGATAAAGGCCAAAACTGTTAACCATAGTGGACAGAATAATTTTCTTCTCTGCTTTAAATATTTCTGTATCATTTGGTAGGTAACTTTATAATGGTCATATGTTATTTTCTTTTTTTTTCTTTTTTTTTTATTAAATCTTTATTGTTCAGATTATTACATTTGTTCCTCTTTTTTCCCCCCATAACTCCCCTCCTCCCAGTTCCCGCCCCACCCTCCGCCCTCACTCCCCACCCACTAACCTCATCCATAGCTGCACGATTTTTGTCCAGTCTCTTCCCTCATCTCCCACACCCCTTTCCCCCCCAAGAATAGTCAGTCCATTCCCTTTCTATGTCCCTGATTCTATTATCATCACCAGATTACTTATTCACTTGATTCTTAGATTCACTTGTTGATAGATGCATGTTTGTTGTTCATAATTTGTATCTTTACCTTTTTCTTCTTCTTCCTCTTCTTAAAGGATACCTTTCAGCATTTCATATAATGCTGGTTTGGTGCTGATGAACTCCTTTAGCTTTTCCTTATCTGTGAAGCTCTTTATCTGACCTTCAGTTCTGAATGATAGCTTAGCTGGATAAAGTAATCTTGGTTGTAGGTTCTTGGTATTCATCACTTTGAATATTTCTTGCCATTCCCTTCTGGCCTGCAAAGTTTCTGTTGAGAAATCAGCTGACAGTCATATGGGTATTCCCTTGTAGGTAACTGAGTTTCTTTCTCTTGCTGCTTTTAAGATTCTCTCTTTGTCTTTTGCTCTTGGCATTTTAATTATGATGTGTCTTGGTGTGGTTCTCTTTGGATTCCTTTTGTTTGGGGATCTCTACGCTTCCTGGACCTGTAAGTCTATTTCTTTCACTAGGTTGGGGAAGTTTTCTGTCATTATTTCTTCAAATAGGTTTTCAATATCTTGCTCTCTCTCATCTTCTGGCACCCCTATAATTTGGATGTTGGTATGCTTGAAGCTGTCCCAGAGGCTCCTTACACTATCTTCGTATTTTCAGATTCTTTTTTCATTTTGCTTTTCTGGTTGGGTGTTTTTTGCTTCTTCGCATTTCAAATCTTTGCCTTGATTCTTGCGCTCTTCTGGTCTGCTGTTGGGAGTCTGTATAGTATTCGTTATTTCAGTCCGTGTATGCTTAATTTCTAGTTGGTTCTTTATCATAACATCGAGGGTCTCATTAGATTTCTTGAGGATCTCACTACATTTATCGGCGGCTTCTAGACAGTTCTTAAGAGACCTTAAAAGTGTGGTTCTGAACTCAATATCCTCCACTGACAGTTTTGTCCTGTTTCTTTGTCTCTGCATTTTTTATGCTTTCTTGGTACACCCCCTAGTGGTCTTTGTGCGCAGTCTTGTTGTAGTTAAGCCTTGATTGTTGTCGGCAATACCGGGGGTGATTTGACCTCCAGGCTAACTGGCTATGAGAGTCCACTGTGTCTGCAGTGGGAGAGCTTCTGTGCTGGATCTCTAGGGCGGTGCTAATCTAGCGTTTGTTTGCCTGAGGCTATCCAGCAAATGGCTCTGCGCAGGGCTTGGGCAGGGCAGGTCCCTGGGGATCTACAGGGCAGGCCGGAGCGAGCAGTTATGGCTGATCTCAGTTCCGTCCCTAGGGGCTCTGCCTCACAGAGTCCCAGCAACTGCTGCAAACCTCGGAGAGAAAGCTGCCTTCGAGTTCCGACCGAAGCCAGACAGTCCCGCTTCTCCCATTTGAGTCTGGGTCCCTAGAGACTCGCCTGGATCTGGAGCTCAGAGTCTGAAACTCCCTCCCGATTGAAAACAACAACCGCGCCCTCCGCCGCCAGCCCGCTCGCACGCACTCCGCACCTGAGTATTTCACTTCAGCACTGTGCCTCCTCTGAGTCTGGGTATGATATTCTCTTTCCTCCTAGTTGTAGAATTTCCACTCAGCCAGCCTTCCTGTGGTTCTGGATGATGTCCGTTCTGTCTTTAGTTGTTTTTTGAAGTGGTTGTTCGAGGCAGGAATCTCCGGAGTTAACCTATGCCGCCATCTTGGTTTCTCCATATGTTATTTTCTAAGAAAATAAAGATAAACTTATAAGAAAGACAAAGCATAAGACTTCTGACCCTGCAGACTGGGGTATAATGCAGTGTCTGAAAGGACCAGGGTGGCACGTGTTCCCTGCCAAGGCAAGCCTTAATGACAAGGAAGAAAGACTACTTGGCAACAAGAATGAAAAGGAGGATGGAAGTGCTCAGCGATAAAAGTGGGACAAATGTGCAAGGTGTGTGGTGCCTGCACACACAGTACTTTTCATGCCAAGGGGAGATGTCCCCCCTTTCCACCATTTTTGCTTCATCTGTGCTTCGTGTTGTCTTCCAAGAAGGTAGTGGATTCCTTTGTCCCTGGCTGTGTCTGGACTCCAGATCACATGCTTGAAGTTTGGAAAAAAAGAAGTGTACCTTGAAGGGAAATGTTAGTTTAAATGGTTATCTTTGAATGGATTATTCTGAACATTAGAAAATATTGTGAAAAGTATAAAGAAAACGGGCCTGCTGATTGGATTGACGTTTTTGACGCTAGAAATCAATCCAAGAGCTTATTTTAATTAAATAGAGAGGAAATAAGGAATTTTTGTGTTACTCTAGTTGGAATGAGTATTCAAAGTATTTTTCAGCCAACATTAGATGAGTAAAAATAACTGTCTTGCTTTTCTAACTTTTGAAGAGGATGTTGACAAGGTATGAAGCATCTGAAAGCTTCTGCATTGTATTTCAGCTTCTGCCTGGGTCAATGCAGCCAGGAGTGTTGTGCTTTTAAGTGACTGGGCTGGAGCACCCACTCCCCAGTGGCTCATCCACGTGACTGCAAGATGGTGCTGGCAGTGGCCTCAGTCCCTTCCCACGAGGCCTCGCCACATACTACTCCGCGTTCTCCAGCATGGTGGCTGCATTTGGCCAAAGCAAGTTGTCCAAGGGACTAAGTTGTCCAGGTGACTTGGAGGCTGCCTTTTATGACAGCCTCAAATCACACACTAGCCTTGGAACTGACTATAAGCCAACCCTGATTCAATGTGGAGGCAAATACACAATGGACTAAATAAGAGGCAGTGAGGATTATTAGGGACCATCTTGAAGTCTGGCGACCATAGGCACCAACAAATCCTGATGGTTAGAGCCCATTGGCAGCAATGTTGGGGAAAGATGGACTCTTGGCAGAGGCTCTCAAAGCCTGGAAAGGATTGGAAGTTTTGAATAATCACAAGGCCAGGTTTCGATTGTCCGCAGTGGGTGGACAATCTGATCTCTAAAGCATATCTGGGCTCTAGTTTGAACCCATTTCCTAGTTATTTCTAAGCTTGAGACCCTCTGCCTAGGATTAAATGGAACATCAGTGCATGATTGACTCCTTCAACAAAACATTTATAGAGTTCCTACTGTGTGTCAGACACCGTGCTAGGCCTTGTGGATACCCCTGCCTAACAGTGCCTGTCCCACTGAAGACTACAAATACGCAACCTGATTAATTAATTATGATTTTTTTCACAAGAAAAATCATAGGATGCCACTAGAACTAAAATTAGCCAGGCCGTGCCAGGGAAGTGATATTAAACTGAGAAATGATGAGTAGGAGGGAGTAGTTGGTAGAGGAAGCAGCATGTTCAGTGCAAACATAATAGTGTATTCTGAATCCTGAACTGTCTGGCCTATACTTAGGGAGTTATCGATAATTGTAATTCAATTCACCCAGTGCTTGATTGTTGAGAGAAAAGTCTTCATCATTTAATACCAAATTATTTCTTCTTTCAGTTCCAGACAAAGACATGCATGTTATTTCCCAGATACCCAAGAAAGCACCAAGGCTAAGTTGTGTAGCATGTCTTGGGATAAGAAAACTTCTCTTACATCTCATAGAAAAGGAAAAAAATATCTGAAATAAAACAGAAAATATAACAGAGTTTTTGCTAAAAGCTGTGTTTGCTTTCAATGTCTGAAATTAAACTGAGCAATTGAAGAACTATTGTAAAGTGGGCACTTAAATCACATGACCATTGCATGATAGACGTCATGTCACACAGGCAAATCAGTGCCAGGGTACTCAGCTATTTGCATGGATGATCTACTTCACCCTCTGAAATAACCTGAGACATAAAAATCATAAATGAACAAAAGCAAAACCATGTCATGGTCCCTTTAAGAGGAAGCTGGCAATATTTAACTAGAAATTACTGTCCCAGAAATGACATTCTGTGTTGTGCAGCAAGGAGAGCTTTTGTGTGTGTGTTTTCTTCCCTCCCATTTGGTTACAACAATGAGTCACCATTCCCTGCAAAGCTAGACATGTAGGTTCACCTCTAGTTGGCTGGGATTTAAAATGAGATGGATAAAAATGTTTAATTTACAGATTTAATTAAACATGAAAGCTTCCCAGGAGGAAAACATGTACCCCAACCTCCACTCCCCACTTTTTAAAATGTCTGTACCGATCATCATTCCAAAGAGGCTACACACACAAGAGGAGTAGTTTTTAGTGATCTGTGTAAAGCATCAGTGTGCCCCAAATCAGAAAGACTATGTAATGAGGACTGGTACAGACAAAGCCCCGGAGTCCCACCCTCTGAAGGAAACGTATTTAAACTTACTTACATAAAGGCAGGCTCTTGTGCCCACCTGTCGTGGGCCTCCAAGAGGCACAGGGAAGGTGAGGTAGTGGAAACACAAGCTCAGAGGTTTCCTAAGAGTATGATGATTATATACAATGTACTCCAGGCCTGAATTACCACCTAAGACAACCCCTCTCCCCAGCCCTTTTCTCCCAAACCAGGTCTTCCCAGCCAAGAAACCTGATTCTCATTTTCATAATGCTTCAGGCATGCATAGCAAAGAGCAGCTCTTTGGCTCCTATAGTTTAGACAAGACCCTTCCATCTGAGCTGAAAAGTTAGAATTTCACCTCTTTGTCTTTGTGAAACTAAGCAGTCAGAAAGAAAACAAGAGGGCAACTCATGCTATCTCTTTCCAAAAATAAAGCAAAGAGTGAATAATGAATGTGAGCACATACTTTGAAAAATATGTCTGTATGAAGCAAATACAGATATATATTCCAAGATATCCTAGAGTTCTCTGGGCATGGATGGACTGCCTTATTCTAACATCTCTTTAGTGTCTGCATATTCAACTCTAATTATATTTGAAGTCTTGAAGCCCATTTTTCTTTTCTTTCCTTTTTTGTTAATCCTCATCCAAGGATATTTTTCCATTGATGAGGGAGGAGATGGAGGAGGACAGGGGAGGGAGAGAGAGAGAGAAAAAAAAACACATTGATGTGAGAGAGACACATCTATTGGTTGCCTCCTGCATGTGCCCCGACAGGGGCCAGGGATGGAGCTTGCAATCCAGGTTCGTGCCCTTGATGGGGAACAAAACCAGTAACCCTGTGTTGGGAAGATCTGATACTCTAACCATTGAGTGATACTGGCCAGGGCATGAAGCCCACATTTCTCAATTTTAATGAAATGTGCCCAAATGCAACTCCCATGAGTAAGGGCATTGGAGATGGTTGTAAGATGACAATAAACTGAGAGCTATCATAAAGCTGAGAAGGTGGTGGTGGGTGGTAAACCCCAAATGAAGGGGAAACACTTTTTTTTTTTTTTTTTTTTTTTTAGAAACCAGTGAGTCTATTTTCTAAGAATAAGGGAGACATTTTGACTGTAAGTGGGAGAGTTTTCCATTTCTATAAAGGGATTCTTCAGGGGCATGTTCAACAGAAAATATTACCTACTTGAGATTGTTTGTCTAGTAGACCAGAACTGTTTTTACTTCTATGTTCTTCACTATTAGTGCTCAACAAATGAGCATTCCAGCAGTGACAAGTCGAGTACCTTCATCACTCTAGTACTTCTGCATTGAGGGTTGCTGTTTTGAACATGGACAGTCCTAATGGCCAAAGGCAGGCCCTTTAACAGTGACATCTGTCTTTGAGTCTGCTTATGTATTTCCTTTATACCACCTGCAAAACGACTTCTATTCTCTTTATACTTTCCTGTTAAATTTCTCTAAAATCTTGGAACTTTATTACCAGCTTGTTTATTATTACTTTTACAGATATTTTTATCATTTCTCAAATTCATCCCCATAGAGAAGGCGATGACAGCCACAAGAACACTGACAGTGTCTCTGCTCAGCACGCCTCCCTTCATCAAGCATGGATCCCCTGTAATCTGGGAAACATTCCTTCCTCAGCTTTTGGTTCTAATGGAGGTTACCAAGCAGTTTAACCCACCTATGTGTTTACATGATGAGCATGTAACCCAGCTTAGCCAATGATCCCCACCTGTGGCTGGTCCCAGAGATCCCCCCATGTGAGGATCCTCCTTGGAGCTGACACAGAGGCACCCCAGGTGAGTCGTCTGGTGAGGAAACCAGGGAGAATGAGCCTGAAAGCTGCCATGAAACCTGCCTTTGTCCATGGAGGAAGCTGACTGAGGAAATGGAGCCCAGAAAAGAGGTCGAATCAAGAAAAGAAGGGTGCAGATTTTCAGTCCCATCTCTGACATTGGGCATTCAGTTCTTCCTTCAGACCTGAGCTGCTCAAGATTCTCCCAGAGGATGAGCTTCTTTGAGTCCTTTGGTAGATCAGGTCGGGTTTCTGCCACTTCCCCATGGAGGCAGGTGCTAGCTGTGTGCGGAAGCACCGCCCACAGTGGCCTGCACGAAGGAGCACCTCCTGGAAGTGAGTAAATTAAAAGGCAGTGTTGTTGTTTTTTTAACAAATGAACTTTAGAAAGCAGAAGAGGGCATTTTAAACTGACGGCTGTCTGCATTTTGATGTTAGAATTGGCACTAATGGCAACATTATGTCATGTTTTTTAGGTTGTGCTGAAATATCAGTGGACCTGACAGTTGAATCAGTTAAAGGGATTTAATCAGTTGAAGTGACTGCAAATATAGACCAATGAGATCCAATGGAAATACAACATGAGCCACATAGATAATTTTAAATTTTCTAGTAGCCACATTTTAAAAGCTAAAATGAAACAAGTGAATTTAGTCTTAATATTCTGCTTTATTTAATCCAATATATTAAAAACATAAAATTTTATCATATACTTAATATAAAATCATTCATGGAATATTTTAACATTCTTTTATTTTTTGTACTGTCTTCCAAGGCAGTTTGCATCTTACATTTCTAGTACATTTTAGTTTGGACTAGCCACCATTCCGGTGCTCAGTAGCCACATGTGGCAATGGCTGCTGTATTAGACAGCACAGTCATATTTCCTGATTAGAATTCTCATCCCATCACTAACTAGTCCTATCACCTTGGGAACCCTATCTGATTTATTTTAGCCTCAGTTTCCTCATCTGTAATATGGGGATGATAATAACAAGCCCTTCATCACAGAGTGGATAAAGTATAGATAAGTATGTCCTAGTCAGTTTTCCTCAGTGGTGAGAGCATCAACCCTCAGACTGAAGGGTCATGGGTTCAGTTTGATCAAGGGCACATACCTCAGTTGCAAGCTGGGTCAGGGCAGGTGCAGGAGGCAACCAATCTCTCACATTGGATGTTTCTCTCTCTGTGTCTCTCCCCATCTTTTCCATTCCCTATAAAAAATCAATGGGGAAAATATCCGCGCTGAGGATTAACCAAAAAAAAAAAATATAAATAAGTGGATTGGTTGAAGTTCCTGACCACACTGAGCTGGATTCCAGTAGGGAGCATAGACAGCTTACTGTTATGAATGTAGAGAAACAGAATAATGGCAGAAAGTGCTAAATTTAATGGGTTATTGAGATGCAGGGGGTGGAGAGAAAGGAGCTGCTAAGAGAAGGTTAGCAAGGTGGGCCTCCCTAAGAAGGTGATCCATTACCTGTGAGCTCAACAGTGAGACAGAGCCAATCACATCACCATGGAAGGTGGGAGGGCAGGAGCTCTGTCCCAGTGAACCCCAACATTTTCTGCCAGAGAAACAGAGATAGCATCATGGTGAAGACTCATGTGCTGTAACCCGTAAGCCCGCCCCAGCACCAGGTCCTCTCTAAGTGTCAGTGTGATGAGGTTCTGGGGACAGCTGGTCAGAGTCCTGCATGCTCTTCTCAGGCCGCCCTGCACCTGTTCACCCCACTAGAGAGAAAAGACAGTCGCTTTTGACAGAAGGAGACGTGGGCCTTGGTGGCATGAAAAACTCAGAGCGAGGTGATGTCAGGCAACTGTGGACTTGGAAGAGGTCGGTACGGGTGCCCTGGGGCCACGACATCTTCCCTAGGACGCAGGCTTCAGGATGGTCCCGAGCTTGTGAAGTCCTGCAGAGACACTCTCTGGGCGGAGCACCTCAGATTGCTGCTGCCAAGTGCCAAATGGTCCTGGCTCAGGGCTGGGCCGCTGCTGGCTGTCTTGTTTTGATTCTCTCTGCCTGTTTCTCTTTGAAAGCAAATTGTCTCCCCGGGCTATTATGACATGTCTCAGGCAGCTGGCCTGGCAGCCTCCAGAGTGATTTTGGACTTGCCAAGTAGGTAAGAAAGCTAGAAGGTGAGCAGCTTCTCACATCATCAACAAGGTTCCAAAAGGGTTCATGCCAAGCCTTTGCTCGGTGCCTTAAATGCATCACCAACTCCAAGAGAAAGGTACTACTACTCACACTTGGCAGTAGAGGAAACTGAGGCTCAGAAAGGTTAAGTCACCTCCTCAAAGCCACACAGCAAAAAATGGTGACTCCAAACTGATATTAGGACACGGAGTGTGTCTTTCACAGGTAGGAAACTCAAGCAAGGGAAGAACTTGAACTTGATTCTACCCAGACATTGACTTCACACGCCTCAGTCACGGTGCATTGTTCCAAAGTCAACAGATAATGCATGGAAAAGACGCACCTTAAGGGCATAGAGAGTGCATCATGGGAACAAAATCCAGAGAAAGGGAAGGAAGAATTTGGATCAGCAGTGCAAAGCCAGATGCTGAATTCATTAATACATGCCTTTAGGAGTTTTTAGAAGCACAGGGTCATAAGATTGCGAGCAAAAACCAAACAAGAAATAGAAAATAAAAACAGATTGCATTATTCTTCCTCAAAAGGTCACACTTCCCACCTGCAGCAGTAACTGGAGTTTAAATTGGTTGCATCATATGCATGCCTACAGCCATGGAAGCCTTGATCCCTACCCTTTCTACCCCACCCACCCCAGATTACGCAGCCTGCTTCCTTATCAGCTTCCATGCTTTCTTTTTCCTTATCATCCTTGGCTCTTATAATCTCCCTGTCACATTTGTCAATGCTTGTCACTCCTTCTGCTCAATATGGTGTCTTTCTGTGACATCATATAACAGTGTCTTTGTTCTATGCTGTTGTGTAACAAATGAGCCCCAAATTAAGTGGCTTAAAACATTTATCTCACAATTTTTTTAGGGTTTGGCTTCATGGAGTCTTCTGTTTCAGGGTCTTCCAGAGGCTGCACTCAAGGCGCCTGGGGAAGCCAGGGCTGGATCTGCATCCCAGCTCAGGGGTTGGTGGCAGGCTGCAGTTTTCTCAGAGATTGTTGGATGGAGGCCTTCAGTCCCATTGGCTGATCACTGGAGGCAGCTCTCAGTTCCTTGCTACGTGAGCCCTCCATAGGGAGCTTCATGAGAGCAAGCAAGACAGCGACAGCAGGACAGAGGTCACAGCCTCCTGTAACCAAGTCATAGAAATGACATCACAGTGCTTTTTTCTATATTCCATTTGTTAGAAGGAAGTCACCAGATCTAACCCACACTCAAGGGGAGAGGATTGCATAGGGGTATGACTACCAGGAGGTGGGGGCATTGGCAGTCATCGTAGAAATCTACCATCACAAAAATCACGTGCAAGGTCTCTATTTAGTACCATTCCTGGTAAGTCCAACGTCTGCTAAGTGATGGCCATGTTTGACATTACATTCTCCTGCTCTCTTACCTGTCCCACTGCCCTTGGGTTCACTTCAACAGGATGGGACCATTATTGTGGCATCAGACATAAGAAAAGTTAAATATCCGTCACACACACATCACACACACACACACACACACACACACACACCACACACACACACACACACACACACACTTTTTCTGTCACTGGGAAGTCAGAATATTCTTTCTAAAACCCAAATCTGATCTTGTCACTTCCAGCCCAAAACCTTTCAGTGGATCCCCAACATCCTTAACATGTTCTTGTCTTGGCTTGGGAGGCCCTGCATGTTAGACCCAGATTTACCCCTCCAATCTCATTTCTCTCCTTCTATGTTTTAGCCATATTTTCTGCCTTTTAGTTCTGTAAGCATGCCATTTTCTCTCTCCCCTTTCTAGGCATTTACCAAATCTACTCCCTTACTTCAAGCCCTTGCACCTTAAGGAAAGGGGGAGTCTCTTTTCTTATCTATAGCAATCATGAGGGCAGAGATCACACCTAGTAGTTTATCACCCCATCTTTGGTGCTCAGCACAGCGCATGATAGCATGATAGCATGATAGCGCATGAAGGTGATAGCACGATAATTGCCACAGGGAAGACTGTACCTATGGAAGATAGTGACAGAGGGGTTTGCCCTGACATCACCCCATAGGCAGAGGAGCTGTGGGACTTGCTGGGTATAGGATTTGCTTTACAACATCTGCCTCATGGACTCTGCCTCATCCCCGATGCCCTCAAAAAGTGGTGACACCGTAGCTTCAGGGCACTGTGTTTGTAGGGCAACAAAATGCATAAAGAAGCATTTAGATCAAGTGGTTTTTTTTATGAGGGTTCCTGACACGTGTTTTTGAGTGAATGATGACTTAAGAGATCCAAATATACTCATCAATCTTGCAAATGACATTAGCCAGCATTCATTAAATACTTACATCAAGCACAGTGCTAGGTGGTTCACATGTGGCCGTCTCTCATTTAACGTTTACAACAACACTGTGAGTAGATGTAGTTATTCCTGTTTCATGGATGAAGAAAATGAGGTTCATGGAGGCACAGTTACTTGTCCACAGTTGTATTGATAATAAGTAAGTTGTTTTGGGACAAATTAATTGTAATGACAGCTACTGGTAACTAAGCCTTTACTATAGGCAACCGTTTACCCATACTCGATGTGAGTTCTCTCACTTACTGCTTCTAGCATGCCCTTATAATGGGCACTATCATTAGCCCTAAATTAAAGATGAAGAAACTAAGTTGCAGAAAATATAAGAATTCTCTTCCTGGTTACACAGCTAGAACAAGGCAGCACTGGGATTGGCTTTTTCAGTGCATACCTAATTAGAGTGATATTTTAACAAAGAATTTTCTTTCCAAATATGAAATATGTCAGTGAGTATATTAAAACTATAAGCTGATAACAGTAGCCAAGGTTAGCTTTTTTCTTCCCTTAAGAAAAAAGACTGGTGTAAATATTCAAGAGATCTGACATCATTACTTTAAGAAAAATACGAAATATATCTTACAGTGAGTTTTAGGTCTACTTGATTGAGAAATCAAGATTAATTTATAGTCCGATATTAACATGCTATTCATCTGAATGTATTCAAGCAAAGAAAAGTCTATATATATAAAAGGCTAGTATGCTAAGTGACCGTCCGACTGGTAGCTATGATGCACACTGACCACCAGGGGGCAGACACTCAACGCAGGAGCGGCTGAACTGCAGTGACTTGGCAGCGGCAGTTCTCAGGTGATGCACCCCAAAACCAGAGAGAAAGCCCAATTCCTTGCAGGGCTGTGCGATTCCACCTTTGGCCGTGGGTTATATTATTGCTGGGGCACTGTCGGCCAGAATCTAGTTTACTGCACACTTGTGTTTGTGTTCCACACCCTGTATAACAGCAACTTTGCAGAGTGCCCTCTCACACTCAGGACCCCTTGGGGGATGTCGGAGAGCTGGTTTCAGCTCAATCCCCACAGGCCAGGTGAGGGACCCTACCTACCAGAGGGACCCTGCTCACTCCTCAGATGCCTTTTGAGCCACGGTGCCACCCGAGGTGTGGCCGGCCAGGGAGGGACCATGGGAGGCTGGCTCCAGGGCGTGTCCTGCCCATCTAGCCCAGTTCACCCTGCCAGCCACTTTCTAATTAATTTCCTTTCAATGTGCACAAATCCGTGCACCAGGTCACTAGTATATTAATAAACAAGGATACTAAAAGGTTTTTACTTCCTGCTTCCCTGAAAACAATTACTAAAATGTAATTCAGGATTTTATTTCTCCAACCTGGCTTCTCACTTGCACCCTGAAGGTGATAGCACGAACATTAACTATTCAGCAGCTCCTGGCTTTCTAGTGTTATGTCTCCCTATCCCCAGCACTAGGACTTGAAGCCAGGCCTGCTTGGCTCCCCCGCTTTTACTGTTATAACAACATGAACCAAATGCCCAGGCCACTGTACCAACCACAAAACATGGGAAAAATGTGTCCCTCGAAAACCAAGATGTTTGAAAGCTTTTGGGTGCTTGCACGGGGAAAAGCCACAAACTCTGGTTTTCAGAAGTAATTACACGTGGCTCTCCTCTTAGTCCTTGCTGGGTAACTGATCAGTGGGGGTGCGGGATGGTGGTGCCCCCTCCAGCTTTCATGGCAAACTGAGATCATCAGAATCAGCTGGAAGGTCCCTACGACACATAATTGCAGGGGCCTCACAGAATCTATAGGCCCGGATTTAGGAACCTGATTCCAGAAGCACCTCAGGAATTCTGACGGCCAGATAGATGGCAGTCCCTACTTTCCTCTAGCCCCTGTCCCCCAGAAGCACTCACCCTCAAGGCCCCCAAACTTGCCACCTCCCTCTTTATGAACTCCATAGGAGGGTCTCCGCTGCCTGCTGGTGATTAGGAATAAGCAGGTTTAACCTGAAGACAAGAGGAAGACTTCCCGTTTTCTTGGAGAGTTTTACCATTTACCTGCCCTCTCCCATGGCAGGCGGTACTCCTTGTTTTGTTTGATTTGACCAAAACACATATTCTTTTCCGGACACCACTTATAAACTCCTTTTTCTAACATTAAATATAAGATGATGATGATGATATCTACCGCCATCAATGGGACACCTACTACGCACTCTACAAAGATTATCTGTAATCTCTTCAAAGCTGCGGTTTATACCTCCCAGTTTGCATATGTGGAAACTAAGGCTCAGCGACCTTAATTAACTTGTCCAAACATGTCCACCCAACAAAGAGCAGAACCATTTGTTGAGAATCCAGATGATTTTAACTCCAGAGCCCAGGTTCCTTCCAGTTCCCACCGCCCGTGTCATCTTGGGCAAGTACTTCCCCTCTTCATTTCTCTACCTGCACAAAGAAGGGAACAAAAAAGTACCCAACTGAGCAGGGTCACTTAGATGAAAAGAAAGAATCCGTGTAAAAGTCCTGGCACAGAACACCAGGTAAGCTGTTCCGTACCAGTTTCTCAGGCCCTCTTGGAAAGCACTCCTCCCTCAAAAGGAAGCGTTGTAAAGGATTTCGGAGGCACTGCCACCAGCCTACCTCTCCGGAGTCTCCAAGTTTACCCGCTCTTGGACTCTGAGAGGCCCCACAGCAGGGAATCTAGTCTCACTGACACCCCCCGCCCCCCCCCCCACCCCCCCAGAAGACATGTTTGTTTAAATCACTTAATTCCCGCCCAATATTCCCGTCCTGCCCAGAAGGAAGGGGCCTGGTGCTCCCGGTTGGGAGGAGCTGCTTTAATGATCTCTCTCTGCCGGGAAAGGCCCTGCTGGAGGGACAGGCAGTGGACGCTCTGGCTTTGATACCGGCGGCTAATCCCTGGCCCAGCTTGACACTGTCGCTTAGCAACATGTCCTTTCCCCTTTCATTCTGTGCCTCTGAGGACACTTCCTCTCCTCCGGCTTCTCCTCAGCTGGGCGCTCAGGGCCCCTTAAGCCTCATTTACACAGAGAAGCAGGAGCCCAAGGCCGTGCGCATATTTATGTTAATAGCGCTGAGGGGAGAACAGCCAGTTCTGGGGGCTGCTTTCCAAACGCCACATAAATCAGTCAGAAGAGAGGTTACTATGTTCACAGAGACGCCGCCGGAGCGGAGCAGCAGGTCTTGGCAATGCATCATCCCTGCTCCACGCCAACCCCCCCACCCCAACCCCAAACCCCCCAGCCCCCAGGCCGCCTTCCGCACCCTCAATTCTCGGAAAGAGGGGATGAAGGACTTCACGGAGGTGGACGATTCTAAGTCAGAAGGGACCTTGGAGATTATCTATGCTAAATCACATGGAAGCTTCTAGTAAAAGCCTGTCTGGGGCCTTTCCGCGGCGATTCCGGTGCTGTTGTGTGGAGGCGGCCCGGGAAGACTGTGAAGCTCTCCCGGTGATGTCAGCGAGGCTGGAGTGCTGACAGCCCCAGCCCCAGGCCAGGCAGGATGGGGAGGAGACCCCTGGCTCCGCAGGGCGCCAGTGCTACCTGGGGCTCCGAGGCAGGTTTCCCTGCGGCAGAGCCAGAGCCCGGAGGCAGAGGCCATAGCGGAGCTGTGCACCCCGCCTGCCCGGGGCGCTTGCTGCACTAGCTCTCACCCCCCAACCCCCTGGCTCCGCCGGGACCACGGAGGGGATCTTTGGTGGAGCCCTGCACACAGATGTTGAAAAAGCCTGGGCAGTTTGACATGCATCCCAGTCTAAGAACACCACTAGCCTGGTGGAAAGGCCGCCCACATGGGAGCTAGGAAAGCTGGGGTTCAAATCTGGGGTCCATCAGGTATGCACTGTGGCTGCTTGGTCAAGTACTGTGACCTCGCTGAGCCTCAGATACTTCCTCCACAAAAAGGGACCCAGCTTCGAGCTCTCCCTCCTTCAGGTGTGCCGCCGTTCAGGCCACTTCTCCGTGGGAGTCCAGGCTGAGCTTCCCCACCTGCCCCTCAGACACACTGACCCCAGAGCACCACAAACTTCTCCTTTATAACACCGACCATCCCACAGTAGGTTTAATAGGTGGGTTTTGAGTGAACAAATACATAATTGATAATGATTAATGATATGTGGAATGATTCCTCACTCTGGTGTCTGCCACTAGCATTTAAGTTCGATGAAAAAGGACTGATCTACCCTGTTTGTTGCTGCAGCCACAGTGCCCGCGTGCGCCTTGCACTCAATAGACTTTGCAGAACAAACAAGCGGCTGTGCGACCAATGACTGATAGTTATGAAGCACCTGGCATGTAGTAAACATGCATCAAACTCTGGCTGTTATAAATGTTGACATAAGACACATGCAAACCTGTAAAGAAGTTTTTATGAGCTTATTTGAGCCAAACTGACAGTTGTCAGGAAGCAAAAATCTCAATGGATTGAGAAAATGTTCCTGACAATGACAGTTTGGCAGCCTATTTTATACACTAGAGTCCCAGTGCACATATTCGTGCACCAGTGGGGTCCCTCGGCCTGGCCTGTGGGATCGGGCTGATACCTGCTCTCCAACATCCCCCAAGGGGTCCTGGATTGTGAGACGGCGGAGGCCAAGCTGAGGGACCTCACCAGTGCACTATCAGGGCCTGGGAGGGACGCAGGAGGTTGGCCAGCCAGGGAGGGACCATAGGAGGGCTCCAGGACATGTCCAGCCCATCTCACTCAGTCCCGATTGGCCAGACCCCAGCAACAAGCTAACCTACCAGTTGGGGCGTCTGCCCCCTTGTAGTCAGTGCACATCATAGCGAGTGATTGAGTTGCCTTAGCATATTATTAGCATATTACGCTTTGATTGGTTGAATGGAGGACTGGATGACCAGACACTTAGCATATTAGGCTTTTATTATATAGGATTAGGATCAAAGGAGGAGCCATAAGGAGGGTTACATAGACTCCATTGGTGGTAAATTAAGGGGGCAAGATAAGGCAGAGCAGGGAAGTCTCTGGAACTGGATAAAAGTAAAATGGAAAGACACCAATTCTTTTACACTGGTGGGTACAAGAGTTAATAATTCACATTTCAGCACACAGAGATGGTGTTCGGGAAACAAGGTAATAATGAGGGCTCTGTGGTCTCTGCTCTGGTGCTGTGGTTGTGCCCTGAGGAGTTCGGAAAATAGAAATTATCCTGACATTCAGAAGGTCTGTTGCCTTAGATGCAGAAAGACAACAGACAGGCTCACTTAAGGTAAAGAGTGACCGTTGTCAAGGAAGCTACAGGCCTAGGACTTACTTAACTACTTGTTATGACCTGCTTTTAATTAGGAATTATGTTCAGACCATCCTATATAGTTACTTTCAGTTTGTAAGGTTTCATATTGGGTGGAGGGAAGCTAGGAAAAAGTGGCAGGCTGCCTTTGCCCACTAAAATGTGCTAGAGACCCAACTGGTTCTTGCATACTCCCAGCCTCCACTGATGCAATCCATGTGCACACACACATACACACACATTTGCAGACTATAATGGCTATTCACATGGTGTTCCTTGGTTCTCTCTTGAGAATGTTTTAGATCATAAACTCTTTGAGGGTAGTAACTGTAGCTTTGGCTCTCACAGTAGCAAATGACAGGTTTGTGGAGGCAACACTGTCTTGATCCCAGCACCAGTCTAACATACACGTGATGGGGCCAAATACTGGTGATGATATCCGGATGTCCCCATTGGCCACCATGCTGTGATCTGGGGGAAGTTGGCAACTGGTGGGACTCAGAGTGGAGGTGAAATTCACATTCTTGAGGAAGGGAATTGAGAATGAGTCTAGGGGTAGATGTTTCTGGAAATGATTCTGGGTGATGCCTTGTCTCTCTCTCTACATTAGCATAGAAATCAAGAGCTTCTCAAATTTTCACTCTAATAGCTTTCGTTTAGTTAGAAGTTACTGTGCCTCGGATGCCACACCATGTGCTTTACAGACATAATTTCATTTAATTCCTTTTACTCTGAGGGTTCGTAATCAGCATTGTCAGTATCTTACAGAGGAGAAAACTGAGGCTGGGATTAATTTGCTAAAGGTCACAAACACCAGTACAAGAAAAGACCAGCACTGGCAGCAGCCCAACCAGATGATTCCAGGGTCTTAATTCATTCAAAAAATATGTATTGAGCACTATTATGTGCCACGTTTGTTTTCTAGTGGCAAAGAATATATTATAAAAGTCCATGCTTTGTAAACTTAGGTTCTGTCAGGAGGAGACAAACCGTAACAAACAACAAATCTAAACACTAAGTAAATCATGTGATCTGCTAGGAAGTGATAGTGAGAAAAACAGGGCAATGCCAAAAGGATGGGGGATGGGCTGGAACTATATAAGGGCAAGGGGAAGAGTCTGTGATGCAGGTTTGCAGTTTTACGTAGGTGCTCAGAAAGGCCTCACTGATTAAGTCACATGGGGAAAGAAGGAAAGACTTTAAGAAGGTCTAAATTATAGTATGTTCATTCTGCTTCCCTAACAGGAATGGATGAATAAGTGAGTACAACCACTACGAAGTAAGTACCTGCTATGGGTCAGGTGCTGCGCTAAGCACTATATCCACAATCTCCCACTGAATTTTCTTCATGATTCTATCACAAGAGCAACTTTGTTTTTCAGATGAGGAAACTGAGGTTCAGAAAGGATAAGAATATTGCTCATAATTATTCAGTTAATAAATGATGGGGCTGGGATTTCAGCTTGACTCCTTCAACTCCAAATCCCCTGCTCTTTGACCACCACCATGCTGACCAGAAGTGGGGAACTTGGGGGCTTGGACAGGGAGGCATGGCATTGAGGCCCCCCCCCCCCCGCCCCGTCACTCCCTCAGGGGCAAGGCTGCTCTCCTGCTGGGGCTGGGTGTTCGCAACTGGAGGTGCCACAATTGACCTATGTTGTTCCCTCCATGTAGCATCTGCCTTGTATGTCCTCCTGTTTCCCCACATGGTTTTGAAATCTACTTCTTTAAGTTAGAGCAAACAGATGTGGAGAAGCAATTCCTGAAGAGATAGACCACTGGCAAATGTCAGAACACACATGGTTTCTGGAAGCTTCCCAGGGGGCTGCTTTTTCACATAGGAACAGTGGCACCCCAGCCACTAGAGGTAAGAGGCTAAGCATCCTTCTAGGGTGCTTTTGAAGGAACCAGTCATAGACTTGACAGTCTTGTTCTTGACTTGGCAAGCGTGGCTTTCATGAATGATCTCCCCCAAGTCTTACCTAATCTCACTCACACTGCAGTTTCTCTTTCCAATGGAGATTAGGATCTCAATGGTCTAAGAGGACGTTACTTGCACAATACAAATCTCTCCAGCCTGTAATGTATTTGTCTCACAAGGGTAACAATGCAGTCTTGTCAAATGACATCCACTTGGACGTCTGTGAGCGAAAGAAGTGGGTCTCTTGAGACTGAGGTGTGAATGTAAAATGACTGATGTGTGAGTATTTGAAAAGTTAGGAGCATCATGGAAATGCACTTTGGAGATAATAAGGAAGAGGAGGAAGGATCTTTTTTTCTGGTCAGCCCAGAGTTTCACAGCCTCAGTCTACCCTTTGATCCCAAGCCAACCCCAAAGCATAGATTCTGTGCTTTGGACCCACGGTACATACATATATTGAATATTTATATATAACAATGGCAACTAGTATTCATTAACATTTTTATGTTCTGAAAGCACTGACTTGTTTAATCTCATTCAAGTGACAAAACAATCCAGTTAATGGACTGTGGTGATTTAAATCCTTTTTTCCAAATGAGAAAACTGAGGCAGTAGAAGTTCAATGGCTTCCCAAGGTCAGAGATGATGAATGACAAGAGTGTAACTCAAGCCCAGGTGCCCTGAGCTGAACTGTTATATTTCCGTCCTGACAAGGGATGGATGTTTAGCACCAGATGCATTCAGAACACCAACAGTATGATCACAATCTACCTGTCTCTGTTTACTCAGGGTCCTTTCTGTCTCTCTCCCTTCCTTCCTCCCTCTTTCTCTCTCTTTGTCTCAACTTAGATTATTTCAGGGTGAAATGTGCAGAAAAGCTTCATTGTAAGGTGGCTTGATGCAGGCATTCTGGATATCTGGGGAACTAATGTGGGTTCTTGGCTTCACACGGGAAGGAATTCAAAGACAAGACAACACAGAGTCTAAAATGAGAGTGAGTTATTGGTGAAGAAGTGGGACAGAGAGTGAGTTACACCACAGATCAAGCAGTCCCTCTTTAGTAACATTTCCTTCCTTTATTAAGGTTAATTTAATCAGGGGTAGGCATTTGATAAGGGGGGGGGGGTGTGTTCAGGATTTTTCTGGTAAACGGTAGAGATTTCTGGGAAGAGCTCGACTGGCCATTTTGTGTCCTTATGTGGGCTTTCTGTTTGTGGGGTGTGGGGTGAGCTGTTTAGCATACTTATGTATTACAGTGAGCACATAATGAGCCTGGGGTTACCATACAGTGAAATTATTTACCATGTTGGATGGAGCTGATCTCTGTGGGTTTTAAGCCATAAATCTGGTGGGGGATGGGGATGGTCTTACTTCCTTGTTGACAGTTCCCATACTATCGATCGCAGCTGTTTCACCATACATGATCTCAGTCTCATCTACAGTGTGATCCTGTGTCAGAGACTCCAAGAGAGACACTGTAATGAGACCTTAGTGAGGTACTCTGGGGCTCTGAGCTGGCTACATGCCCTGGTACCTCACAGGAGGTAAAATTCTCACTCAGAGCAGCATCTAGGAAGGCCTCCCATGACCCTGTGGGCCCACACCGAGGGAGAGATAATCCAGGTCATGTAGAGTCAAGGCCAAGCCCTCATCCCCCAAGGCTCTTCCTGGTGAGTCCTTTGCATTCGTCACACTGTGATGTATTTGTCTGTCCAATATCCGTCTCCCCTTGACTGAGCTATGTACAGCCTAAGGACCAGGAGGACAATGCTTGCCTTGCTAACCACTATCCCCTTGGTTCACAGCACAGTCCCAGGCACCTGGTAAGCACTGGCAAATATGTGGAAATGAAGGATTGATGGAGTAACAATAGCCTAATGTCTTTTTCCCTAGGAACACTGCGTTTTGAAAGAAGATTCTAATCAAAGAAGATTCTTACCTCATTAGAATTCACATGGAAGGAGTTCCACATGGAAGGCCCGGTCTGGAGTAAGTGTGAAAAGTGCATCTTTCCAGCGTTTCTCAAATAGTACTCCATCATATGCCTTGACATTCAATCAGTCTCATCACCAAAACCAAGAGTGGCTGGACCTCAAATAATGGGAACTTTGAGGAAGCTGAGAAAAAAAGTGTCTGGGATGTGATTTCACTTCATCCAAATCTCCTGTGAGCCTCTGGTTATTCTCTCCTGAATGCAAGGCCTACGAAAAGTGGTCTTGAGTCACAGCCTGAAAGGCCGAGTTCTTGTAGGACAAAAATAATCCCAATCAACTGCTGGCCCTGCTGGGTCCATCTGTTATTGGAATTAAGTCCTTCTTTTCATTTTATTCAAACTGAAGAAACTTTCTGGCAAGGTGTCAGGTTTCAAACAGAAATGTCAGCCAAGGGCTCGTGAGGCCAAGGTCTGAGCAAACTTGAATCAATTTATGCTTTGGGTAAGAATTCACTTGGAATTTAGTGGTCTGGTGCGCCCATTTGTGAAATGCTCCTCATTTGCAAGTGCTGGACTAAATCTTGCAAGGAGCTGGGTATAAAGTCAACATCAGAGGCCCATGTGACTTCTACCCTATGTGAGGGTTAGCAGTAAATGGGTTGCGGGGCACACTAGAGTGATCTTCCCCAGCATAAGAGCAGAAAAGAACTGGGACATGTTCTAAGTTCTAACTTAGACCTTGCTCTATATATGAACCAGTCAAAACTAACCCTATTGATGATAATAACAGCAAGAGCCTTTAATGAATACTTACTATATGCCAGGCTCTGTGCTAGGTACCTTACATTTACTGATCAATGAATCCTCTTGATAATTACACAAAATGGATTTTATTATTTTCTCTATTTCATAGTTGAAAATAAAACAGAGAAACGGAGCTTCAGAAACATGCACCAGCTTAAAAAGTAATAATCCTCACCTGAGGATATGTTTTATTGATTTTAGAGAGAGAGGGAGGGAGAGAGAAAGAGAGAAACATTTATGTGACAGAGAACCATCGATTGGTTGCCTCCCATGGGCACCCTGACGAGGAATTGAACCCACAACCTTTTGGTGAATGGGACAATGCTCCAACCAAATGAGGCACTCAGCCAGGGCTGCACCAGCTTTTGGCCAGCAAAGACCAGCATTTGGACAATTTGCCTCCAGAACATCTGCTCTTAATGCTTGTCGGGAACTGACTGGGTAATGAGCCCACATGCAGGAATATAAAGAAGCTCACTGCAGGGGTAGTTGAAATATCGCACCCTGTACAGCACTTTTCAGAACTCAGACTCCATTTTGGTGTCAAAGATATATAAGCCTCATAGAAAAACTTGATTTTTTCCCCTCCTAGCTCTCATATAAAGAGAAAGCACTAAGATAATTAACTGGAAAATCAAGTCTCCAAGTCTTTGTACCTCATACCAGTACACTGGACTGGCCAACATTCCTCCTCATCCCATGGGATGCTGAAGACTTATTTAAATCACTTTTTTTGCACTCTTAGCATTTGGGTGAAGATACACCAGGGATCGTCTAGGATTCGGACAGCTTTGAAGATTAGCATAAAAAGCAACACAGCAGTAAGAAGAAGCTCTGATGGGGGTTGGCAGGCCTCAGCCACCCACTAAGTGATTTATGACTATACACATGCTCTTCGCAGCAGGCTTGACTCAAACCCAAACCTAATCAACAGATATATGAAAAGATGCCCAACTCCAGGAATAGGGATGGAAATGCAAATTAAATGACATTTTTCACATATTAATTTGTCGAAAATTTCTAACTTGGATAATATCAATCATAGCAACAATAAGGAGAAACGGGTACTTTCTGCTGATGAAAATATGTATTGAAACAGTCATTTTGGAAGTATTAAAAATGTTCACCCCCTGTGAGCCAGCAATTCTTTTTTGGTATCTACCATTAAGAAATGTTTATACATATTCATAAGAATGTGCATTGCACCATCATTTGTGCTGTCAAAAAAACTAGAGATACCACGCAATGTTACACCGGCAGCTCATAAAAAGGTAGGTCTCTATGTCCTGATAATAAAAATTCTTCAGTTAAAAACCCACACAACATGGTGTCATCCAATGCTATTAACACACCCCCATGCATACACACATGTATAGAAATAAATGGAAAAACACAAACTCAGAGGTGAGATTAGCTCTGGGGAAGCTCCAGGGATGACACAGTGGTCATGTGTACCACCCAACATTCATTCACTCAGCAAGTACTGTCTAGAACATTCTGTGCCAGGCACTGATGCTGCTTTGTAATCAAGAAAGCAGACATATGTCCTTGCAACCATGATTGTTTTGTTATGTATGTTTATAGAATAAGAATGTACTCATATGTAATTTGTGTAAGTAAAAATAAGTAAAAATAAAAGCAAATTAAATACACATTTTTATATTAATAAAGCAGCAAGTGACTATTTACTTTGGCTTCTGGCAGTCCTTGCGAACAGTCCCAGCCATAAATCACTGCTATGGCTACTGTAATCCCTAAAGGGTTCCCTTTGGATGGTTGGCACAGACAGGGGTGCAGTGACAACCTCGCACAGCACAGACTTGCACAGAGGTTGTTCATTCCTTCCATTAATATTCCTTGGGAGCATCATTAGGCACAAAATATGAGTAAATCCCCATCAATTATATGCATATTCACCAAAAAACATATACGGGAATGGTCTTAGCATCACGATCAAGAGCAGCCCCCAAATGGAAACCACCTAAATGTACTATACTCACACAAAAGAATACTGTATGCCAATGAAAATCAATGTATTAAAACCATATGCAACAATGTTGATGAAGCTCTCCAATATAGTGTTGAATGAAGGAAGCCTGGTACAAGAATCACCTCCTGCATAATTCCATTTCTATGACATTCAATGACAGGCACAGAGAACATACAACACTAGAAGGCAGGATACCCACTACTCCTGGCCGGGAGGAATACACAGGGTGCATTGTGGAGACTTTGAGGAGTGCTAGACATGTTCAGCTTGCTCAGTTATGGCGAATGGTTAGTTTATAAAAATTTGTTGAGTTTTACAGTTATGATTTTTAACTTCTTTGTACGTATATTCTACTTTCCTTCGATAGTTTAAAAAAAATTAAAACATAAAACCCCCAAATCCAATCTGTGTTTTTTGAATCTCATCTTTGGCAATCACATGCCTCCTCTGGACTTCAGTTTTAGCATTTATAAAACGGGAGCGGGGTTTGCTGGCTGATCGGTAAGGGCCCTTCCAGCTGTATGGTTCTGTGTATTACGTCTTCCATTCCAATTTCTGAAGCAATGGAAAAAAATTGAGAATGAGCCTTGGGTCATTTGTTATTAGAATTTATAGAAGGCTTACAATGTCACACATATCCCATTTTCAAGGCATTTGTTGTAAATTAAAGCTACAACCAATGAACCAGGGAAATGCTGTCTTCCAGGAAAATGCACATAGCTAATTCTTTCCGCAAGTGCTCATGGGATAAGTGTGAATATGCCAAATGCTGCTTCTGCCAAGCCCCTTCCTGTCATGCTAATTCATACATCCTAACTCACATAGTAAGCAAGAGACCAGGCTGTTCCTGGGAGGAAGGAGGCAGCTACCATGCTCAAGACCTACCGCTGTGTGAATAGGCACTTCCTCTCTGAGGGGACTTGGTTCAGGATTTTCCTCTTCTGGCCACTGGAAGTCCTTGAAAGGCAACATCACAGCTTGTACCCATTCACAACAGGAAAGTTTGACATCCGCAGATGATCTTGGCATGAGAGGAGGAAAAGTCCAGTTCTGCATGTCAGCTTCTATATTAGAAGCAGGAAATAATTTCTATGGTGTATGTAGAGCCTGCTGTATTCTTCACACGAGATGTTGGGCTCCAACAGGGAAGCTTTTCCTATTACATCACGCCTCGCGGACATTTGCAAGACAGGGACCCCAAAGAGATACACTGTGTTAGCTCTAACCCTAAGGAAAGGTGCTTTGGGAGTGGGAGACAACCTCTGGTGAGCGAGCTCAGGTAGGGGTGTTTTCCTACCTGTTTAGGGAGACCTGGGCCTCACATGGAGGATCAGTTCTCACAGGAATGCCAAGTCAGCAGCTACAAATAGTCAGGCACAAAGCCTGATAAGGGTCTTAGGTCATCTAGATTGGTACTTCTCAAATGATCAGAAGTGAAGGACCAGTTTTATTGCTTTAATTCTAATTATTCACCTGTCAATATAGTTTTAAAAATATAATAAAAACAAATGGACTAAAAATGGAATAAAGAGACAGGCAAAATACAAGCCCCAGTTTTTTATTACATTACTAGTGACCCAGTGCACAGATTCATGCACATTGAAAGGAAATTAATTAGAAGGTGGCCAGTGGGGTGGGACTAAGTGAGATGGCCCGGACACAACCTAGAGCCAACCTCCTGCAGTCCCTCCCCAGCCAACCACACCTGGTATGGTGACGTGGCTCGAAGGGTGTCTGTGGAGTGAGCAGGGTCCCTCCAGCAGGTGGAGTCCCTTGGCCTGGCCTGCGGGGATCGGGCTGAAACTGGCTCTCTGACATCCCCTGAGGGGTCCTGGAGTGCGAGAGGGCACTCTGCAAAGTTGCTGTTGTACAGGGTGTGGAACGTAAACACAAGTGTGCAGTTTGGGGTTGAATGTGCCCAGCAACAACATAACCCACAGCCGAAGGTGGAATCATACAGACCTGCAAGGAATCAGGCTCCCTTCTATCTGGTTTCAGGGTGTGTCACCCAAGAATCGCTGCTGCCAAGTCACTGCAGTTCAGCAGCTCCTGCATTGAGCATCTGCCCCCTGGTGGTCAGTGCACGTCATAGCTACCACTAGGACGGACACTTAGCATATTAGCTTTATATATATATAGATTCTGTCCAGAGGCTATAGAGTTTATAACTGCTTCTTCTTGATCTAGATGTGTTTTTGAAAACCTGTTGAGCAGTATGAATGTCTACACATCACCTACATCCCCATTGTGAGCCAGTGGTGGTCTGTGGATTTTAGGAACACTTTGGCTGGAGGCTGTCTAGCTCTTCCAAGGGTACTCTTCTTTGGGAATAAATAGTTAACACAATGCTCAAAATAGGGGAAAAGACAGAGAAACAGGATATTGTGATGATGATATAGACTTAAGAGAAAAGGATGGAAGAACATGTAGGAAAGTAAATTTCTCTCAGAAATCAAAATTTTAGTGATGTAGAAATTGTTGGTGATGATGAGAGGAACCTGCTGTTTTCCTAAAAGTAGCATTAAGGGATGTAACCGTGAAATACTTCCTCTTTCTGGTGGCCTTCAGGCTAATAGCTCCTGCTATAGATATGCTGATTAACTGGAGGAATTCTGCTTGAGTCTGGAGCAGCCCCTTTATCAGGGAAGAGGTGAGAAAATATGCACCATGTAGTGATTCCAGAACCTGCTCAGATTAATGGGGGTTGACCAGGAACAAAGAGGTTTAGAAATTTATCTCTTTTTCTAGGACCCCCTCTTTCAATTGCCAGGCTATCTACAATCCCAACCCACCTATTTGCCTCACCCATCCTACCTTTGATATCAGAAGAAGTGGGGCCTCCTCTTCCCCACTGAGTGCTACTGTGAAATATTCCGAGAAAAGGAATTTTCTGAGATTCACACAGAAGAATGAGTGATTTTTATTTGCATGGAATTAAATCCCTGAGTTTCCAAAATCTCATTTTCTTTAGTCCAATCATAGAAGAAGTATAGCTGGGGTTTCAGTAGAGCTAGAAGCAGAGCCAGTGCCCAGAGTTTCCTTTCCATGTTGGAGACAGTCCAGTACAGCGTCAAGCTAGTTGCAGTCCATTAGTCCATTGTGTGCATGTTGGGGGGTGGAGTTGGGTGGGGGAGGGCAGGAGGTCTGCATGGCCGTGGGCCACACAGAAGAATGCCAGGAAGCCAAGCATTAGCCATGAGCCAAGTGTGCCAAGAGGAACTAAGAGCACAAGAGAGCAAACTTCTTTGTTCAGGGTGTGGAGGAAAAAGGGCCACATGCTAATCTGACTAACTCAGGGAAGGCTTGTGTGGCAGCCTCGAAAACTCAGAGACCTAAAGTAAAGAATAGTCTGAAATTAAACCTTTCATTAAAAAGAAGTTTACAGTGGGTAATCATGTCCTAGGCCAGTATCTTCCCTGATAAAGATCAACTTTGAACTTTCCTGAGCCTATTGTCTTGTGGCATCTAGGATAACATACCTGTTGAATGTCAGAGTAACTTGAACTTCCCTTTTTCCTAAATCCTCAGGGCACAACCAAATGCCAGGTGCCAGGACAGAGACCACAAATTCTTTTATTGTTATTATTATCATGTCAATTGTTGTCTCTTAACTGTCCTGTACCAACCTAAAAGAAGTATGTCTATTATTTTACCTTTTATCCAATCCCAGAGGTCTCCTCCTTTTTACTTTCTCCCACCTCTCTAATCTATCATCAGTAGATTTCATGTAACCCATTTATGTCTCCTCCTTTGATTGTAATATATAAAACAAGATAAAAAAGACCACCAGTCCAGAGCACTATTTCAATATGTTGAGATTCTGTTTCCTGGCAATTGTTGACAGTTTGGCTCAAATAAACTCATAAAAATTCTTTACAGGTTTGTATGTTTTTAACGTTAACAAGAGAATTAAGTATCCCAAATCTTCAGAGACTTACAGTGGCCATGCCCATTCTGGCCAACCATCTCTGTCCCTAAGCCTGATTGACAGCAATCACTTTCCCTAGTCATCGCAACCTTACTGGGCATGTCTATCTTCTCTTTGTCCAGTCCCCACCCCCCACTATTTGGCAGGGAACATGCCTATAATATCTGGTCTTCCCTTTGCTCCTTTCCTATTATTAATAACTAGAGGCCCAGTGCATGACATTCATGCCCCGGGGGGAGAGAAGGTTCCCTCAGTCTGGCCTGAGCCCTTTCGCAGTCCAGGAGCCCTCGGGGGATGTCCGACTGATGGCTTAGGCCCGCTCCCCCCAGGGCATTGAGAATCTGCCCCCTAGTGGTCAGTGTGTGTTATAGTGACTGGTTATTCCAATGTTTGGTCGATTTGCATATGACCCTTTTATTATATAGGATTAGCTAATTACAATGGTATCCCCTTGAGAATTAGTTCTCCCAGCTTCTCAAATTAGGCCTTCTTGATCAATAAACCTTTCCTTGCTCCAAACCTCTGATCTATTGAATATTGGCCTTTCTTTTGAAGCACGGGGCACACAAACTGTATCCCTGTAACAGGAACATCAGTAAGTAACCAGATTAGTTATGTAGAAGGAGACATAGAAGTCTCTGCTCATTGTGTTAAGTTCTCATTCAGGTCAACCCAGGCACACTGGGCAGGTAACGCATAATCCTTCCACGCCTTTCCCACTCACAAATTGTAGATGGAAGTTGATTTTTACAAACTCAATATTCCTTTTTCACCAAATACCAAATATAAGAGCTCATGTTGACATAATCACAGTTAATGATTCTTGAAAGCAAATTTAGAATTAGGGACAATTACAACAAAACATTAGAAGAATAAGTTGTAAAACAATTTATTTAAAGTTACAGGAATAATTTCTCCCCGAAGCAAGCCAACCATTCTTTCATTGTTTTGGTATTTTGGAAGAGAGACAGATTTAAGTAGGTAAGACAAGAGACTGCAATTCTACAAGCATTTTAGTTCCTAGTTCCAGACAGCTGCTGGGTGATATCACCCGTTGTGAAAACAGCCATGCGTGGAGGGAATTAGCAGATGAAAACCAAGCAAACTCAATATGGGGTGTGTAAATGTGCTTTCTCAGTCTCTTTCAATTCTCCTTAGACATAGACACACCTAATAGTGAAGTTACATATGTGGATGTTTATATGAAGCATAAAGGATGAAAAACGCTGGAGGAAGAGAAACATTTCAAGATTCAGACCATGTTGCTGCCCCAATTCAGAGTCTCCAAGGTCACAGTGACAAGGGCAATTCAACTCTCAGCTTCCTTCCAAGGAATAAAGAGTTTGCTATGAGCAAAGGAAGTGCCAACGTGTGTCTCACTGATGTCTTTCTTAAGGTTGAACTTGGACATTGGAAACAAACTTCTGGCTGTGGTGAGCACAGACAGCCTTCAAGGTTGATATTAGGTTCTTCAGAGGGACTGAGGGAAACCCGAGAGAAGCTCAAACTAGACACTCACTAATTAGAAAATGCAGTGACACCAGTTTTATTTGCACCGAGTGATGGGGTCAACCTTCCCATGGCATCTGAGGTGAACTCAGAAAAATGGAAATCCCCCCACCACCACCACCACCATGTTAGGAAATGATTCCCCTGGAGACAGAGATGGCAACTTGGAGGGAGGAGGACAGAACAATAGGCAAACCAGGGTGAGAGTCCAAAAGGCAGGAGGCCTGGCAGGAACAAGTGGAAGAACCATCTACTTTTCTGCCTCAAACAAAACAGTCTTCAAAGGCCGCCTTCCTTTGCTTCGGTGGGTGCAATTGCTTAGAATTACCACCAATGCGTTATACACATTTAAAACTCTCCTTTCTGGGTTTATAATGTTCATAGAGGCAGTTTCCTTTGCAAACTTAAATAATGAATATAAGATGATGCTCCTTGGGGGAGTTGTAAAGACAATGGAAGAACAAGTCATTTCAGAGGAACAAACTTCACAGCAGGAGACCATTTCCATTGCCTAATTCTCTTCCCCCTCAAGCTTTCATTGTTTCACTCTTACCCAGCGGTGTCATTATTTTACTGACATCATCAGGGAAACCATTGTTTAAAAATCAAACATACATGGTGAAATAGTTTTCTACTTATCTTTTCCTGGGTAACAGCTTCTCTCCCCCACTTCCCACCACAGAAGGGTTAGGCCCATGTGGGTGATGGATTGCTCCAAAGAGTCTGACAGTCCCGAGAGGGGGATGAGAGTAAAAGTAACTAGTTGATTACTAATAGGGAGCAAATTGGCCACTTGAGAATTCAGTGTCTAGAATGACAAATGAGAAAATGAAAATCCTCATCAAGAGACTAGACTTTCTGATCAGCTCAAGTGCTGATGACCGCTTTCTGTGCCTCTCCCTCCCTGCTATGAGATGATTTACATCTAACTGGACATCATTTTGTATTTGGGGCAGTCATTTCTAAAAGGGTGTTTGGAAGACTTTGAAGTACTTAATTATAACCAGGAGGCACTTAGGGGCTGAGCAGTGAAATGGAAAGATGCTCCGTCGTGGGCTGTGGAATGTTCATTTATAGAAGGAACCCATGTCTGGTTGGTTTGGTCTGGTTTTTAATTCCATCACCCCATAAGGCAGCCTTCCAAGGTTTTCTGGACTCTGGAAGAAAATAAAAACGAGAGTATTCTTGGCGAAAAGATCCCCAATCAAGGCAGATTCAAGGATTTCAATATGTGGATAGACTGGGCTTTCTGTTAATAGGCAACTACTAAAAATAGAAATAATTTGGGATTTCTTTGAAGGGAGGCCATTTCTACCAGCCCTCATTTGAACAAGTCTATCAAGTGAGGCAGGGTACATAATAAACTATAGGCACGCTAGCTGTCCTCAAAAAATTTAAGTATATTAGCAATCTAAGTCATATACACATGAAGAGATGAAAGAAGACCATCAACTATTAGCCCCCAATTGGGCATAGCCATATGAGCTGTAGGAATTTAGAAGAGAAAGGGGCATTTTAAGTTAGGTAATTGGGATAGGACTCAGGGAGGAAAGGTGATACAACCCAGGCTTTAAAGGATGGATAGAACTACAGTACATTTCTAGGTGAGAATTGCTTGAATGAACAATGGTGCTGTTCGGTGTTTTTTAGAATGATTTGGTGCAGAATGGGCAGAATAGTTTGTTTTGAGTAAAGGGGTCTGGAAAGGTAAGTCTGGACATAAGTTCCCATGTATGCATGGGCCTTCAACATGGGAACTGGACGGGGTCTACAGAGCACCAGAGGAACATGAGCGTTTTTTGAGTGGAATCAGAAGGGCTTTAGAGGTCTGTTCCCTTAATCTGATGAAAAGAAAAGGCAAAACAATATTCTCAACAGGTAAGAGCAACAGGTAAGACTGCCATTTGATTCTTCTTCAGTTTTGACACCTGTGCTATGGGAAAGAAGCATGAATAACACAGTGTCTGGCACATGGAAGGACTCAACAAATATTGCTGGATGTTTAGAACCAAAGTACTGTTATTTCCTAGTGCAGGGGAAGGAGGCCTGAAGTTACTTCGATCTCTCAAGGTCAACAATGAATAATTTGAAGAGGACCAGGTTAGGAGTTACGTGAACTTGTGCATTTAACTTCACCTTCTTGGGTCTATGTCTCCTCACCTGAAAAGACAGGGGTAAGTTTTATCAATGGGCTCTAATTGGAAGAAGTTTTTTGTTTCTTTGTTTTGGAGAGAGATGCCATACATAGTTGTGATCCAAGACGAGGTTAAGAACCTGTGAGCTGTGTTCCTTTTAAGTTATAAGAGGTGTGATTCCGAGACCTAAGGATGATTTCCGTTCCTGGAAGAACAAGTGGGACTCTGACACCACCGCCCTGCCAATTTCATCACCTGGTAGGAGGCCTGTGGCTGATTGGGTTGACTGATATGAGAAGGAAAGAATTTTTTTCCTAACTTTCAACTCAGCCTCAGATTCCCCAGCAATTTAAGGAGCACTATCGATCTGATCAGCCACACTGGGGTGTAACAGACCATCAAAAGAGATGAATCATTGGAAGCATCTGTTCCCATTAGAACATGGCATTGGCGACGTGCTACCACTGCAAACCTTTTCTTCAGAATTTTTTTCTATGTCTGCTTTCTTTACAATGGCCTGTGCCATAAGGTTATTGGAAAGGATAAATAGTTAATGGTGGGGGGAAAGATGATATGCTTTTGCTCTAAGGCAATTGTTCAAAACAATATGCAATGAGATATTTTCTGGAATGGGCACACTCAGGAGTCACTCCAGTTTGGGGACTTGTTAATGATAAGATGCTGAGCAGAAAAAAACAAGCAGTTGAAGAAAATGGTACCGTTCCCCAGAAGCTATTGTCAGTGTAACCTGCAGAATGGAAAGCTAGTTCTGGCACTTTCTAATGAGGCAGGACTTGATTACTGGTTTTTGGCCCCATGTATTAATGAATAGAGATCTGAGGGATAAAGGACTTAGAGTGCAATAAGGAAAACTCAAGATAAGATTAGGCTCTAATCAAAATAAATTGTGCTTTTAGATTGATTTTTAAAAGTCAACTCTGTTTCCCTTTGTTTATGCCAATGGATTGTGGGAAGCTGATTCATATCATTGAAAAAAAGAATGGTATTATACTTTAATATAATATTCATAAACTGAAAATACCAACTTACAAGAAGAAACTAGATGTACTAATAGGCAAGAATAGATATTGTTTGTGAGAAAATATTTTGCCTATAAATGTTAGTAAATTTATGTATGCTATCGTTTTGAATAGTACCTGTCAGATTGTTTAAAAAATATTTTTTATTGATTTTAGAGAGGAAGAGAGAGATAGAAATATCAATGATGAGAAAGACTTATTAATTGGCTGCCTCCTGAACGCTCCCCACTGGGGATCAAGCCTGAAACCCCAGCATGTGCCCTGATCGGGAATTGAACCATGACCTCCTGGTTCATAGGTCAACGCTCAACCACTGAGCCATGCTGGCCAGGTGCACCTGCCAGATTTAAGCAGTTGATTAGCATTATAGAAAAAACCTAAAGTGGTGATGTTATGAATAATGGCACTGAATTTTATTATGATTACCTTTTCTTTCTATTCTCCCTTTCTTTCATTTTCTCTACTTCTCCAAGTAGTAGAGGCATACCTCAGAGATACCGCAAGTTCAGTTCAAGACCACCATAATAAAGCAAATATTGCAATAGAGTAAGTCATATGAATCGTTTGGTTTCTCAGTGCATATAAAAGTTATGTTTATACTGTACTATTACTAGTAAGTGTGCAATAGCACTATGTCTGAAATACGTACATAACTCGATTTAAAAACGTTTATTACAAAAAACATGCTAACCAGCATCTGAGCGCTTAGTGAGTCATACTCTTGTTGCTGGTGGAGGCTCTTGACCAGATGTCACTGGCCGCTCACTGATTGGGGGGTGGTTGCTGATGGTTAGGGTGGCTAAAACAAGACAACAATGAATTTTGCCTCATCAGTGAACTTTCCTTTTCATGAACGATTTCTCTGTAGCAAGTGATTCTGTGTGATAGCTGGTTTACCCACAGCAAAACTTCTTTAGAAGTTGGAGTCAATTTTCTCAAACCCTGCAGCTGCTTTATCAACTAAGTTTATGTAATACTAGAGGCCCTATTGCATGAAGAGATTCATGCAATGGCTTTCCTGGCTGCTGGCACTGGTTTTTCTCCAGCACCCAGGACCCAGGCCTTCACTCCAGCCACAGCAGAGAAGGCAAGTCTCTTCAGTCATCTTCAGTCTTCTTCAGTCTTCAGTCATCTTCAGTCTTCAGTCGTCTTTAGTCGTCTTCAATCTTCGCTCGGTCTGGAGCCTTCAGTCTTTGCTCTGTGCCTGCACATGCAAATTAACCACCATCTTTGTTGGTTTAATTTGCATACTCATCCTGATTGGCTGGTGGGCATAGTGGAGTGACACCAATTTGCATGTTTCTCTTTTATTAGTATAGATTCTAAATTCTTTGTTGTCATTTCAACAATCCTCACAGCATGTTCACCAGGAGCAGATTCAATCTAAAAAACACACACTTTCTTTGCTCATCGATAAGAAGCAACTCCTGATCTATTAAAGTTTTATTGTGAGATTGAAACAATTCTAGTTTTCTTGCTATTTCCACCATATCTGCAGTCACTTCCTCCACTCAAGTCTTTAACTCCTCAAAGTCACTTATAAAGATTGGAATAAATTTCTTCTCAATTCCTGTTAATGCAGATATTTTGACCTTTTCCCATGAATTTCATGCATCGGGCCTCTAGTATATACATAACAACAATGAAAAAGTTTGCAACATTGCAAGAATTATCACGGAGTGAGCAAATACTGTTGGAAAAATTACAGTGATAAACTTTCCTGATGCAGGGTGGCCACAACCTTTCAACTTGTAAAAAAGCACAGTATCTATGAAGCACAATAAAGCAAAGTGCCATTGAACAAGATACACCTGTAATGAAGTTCCTTACTCCTCATTAGGCAACTTAGAGTCAAAGAAAATTTCCTTCAAGGAAACGAATTAAGAACTTCACTTTACTTCACTTACAGAGTTCTTTGGAGAATACTGTCAAATAATGAGTCAAAATCACTTTAAGTAGCACCTAACTATTCTAGACTTATCCATATCTTAACATTTCATCTCTTTGGCATAAAAGCAGAAATTTCTACTCCATCTGTAATTTTCTTTCTTCTATTGTCAACAGTTAAAAAAATTAACCTAGCATGACCCAAATCTTGGGCTTCCACTGGGCATAGTAACTATTTCTGGTTGTCCAGATTTGAACCCTATGGGTCAACTCAGGAGCCCAGTGCAATGCCATAGCAAACTAGTTGACAGTAACAAAATGTTTATCTCAATCTCCCATGGAATCAGCAATCAGAAGTACCTGCTAATAACCTCTTAGGTAAAGCTGAAAAATGGCCCAAATTGCAGTCACTTTGCATTTGTAAGTTGTGTGGGACTCTATGGTATATCCCCAGTTAGGGTCCCGTGGTTTCAAAATACTTAATCTTTCATATCATAGCTTATGTTATGAGCAGAGTTGGCTCAATGTGTGTTTATTGTAAAATTGATTCGTTTTTCTAAAAATGATTACTGTAGCCCTAGCTGGTTTGGCTCAGTGGATAGAGTGTCAGCCTGGGGACTGAAGGGTCCCAGGTTTGATTCTGGTCAAGGACACATGCCTGGGTTGTGGCCTCTATCCCCAGTAGGGGGCGTGCAGGAGGCAGCTGATCAATGATTCTCTCTCATTAATGTTTCTATCTCCCTTCCTCTCTGAAATCAATAAAAATATAATAAAAATAAAATAAAAATGATTACTGTATATGATAGTTCTTTTTTAAAAAAAAAAAAAATATCAGCCTGATTCTACTGTGGTTGAATATGGGGTAGCACTTGGGTCAGATTCTCATCATAGTGGACACCAAGGGAGGAAGCGTGAAAATAGTTATAAAGGATATAATGAGGCTAATCTCTAAATAAACTCTCATTGACTTCCTGAGGATGAGAGGATCTGACTGTAGATGGTTTTCTCAAATAAAAAATAAACAGGGAACTATATTAAATGTCTTTAGCCATTTAGGTCATGAAATGCTTAAGTGCTGACAAGCACTTTAGTTTCCCGGGTTGTACAGAATCACTGGCATTTTCATATCAAGATTGCGGTTGTACCTTAGTTCAATGCTAAATGTTAATGAAACCTGTAGTGCGATTAGGATCACTGCTGGAAACTTTGGAGATTTTGTGGTAGTTCTTCTTTGACACTGGAAATACCAGAATAGCATGGTATCTTCATTGAACTCTCCAAAGCCACTTCTTTGTATCTGTAGAGGTAAGTTCTCACTGCAGAGGCATTATATCATGAATGTTTCATGGTGCCCTCAAGGGGCAAGATAGTGTGATTGTGGTTTTCAAATCAATCTGATGAGCTAAGGCTGTATAGGCTAAGCTCTAAGACAGTGATAGCGAACCTTTTGAGCTCAGCGTGTCAGCATTTTGAAAAACCCTAACTTAACTCTGGTGCCGTGTCACATATAGAAATTTTTTGATATTTGCAACCATAGTAAAACAAAGACTTTTATTTTTGATATTTATTTTATATGTTTAAATGCCATTTAACAAAGAAAAATCAACCAAAAAAAAAATGAGTTCACATGTCACCTCTGATACACATGTCATAGGTTTGCCATCACTGCTTTAAGGAATTCTGTGCTCCTCACTGATTTCTTATTATTATACTTCCCTTCAAATGTGGGTCTCTCCATTTCACGGATGAGGAAACTAAGAATCAGGGATGTTAACCAGTCATTTACAATGACACAACATATGCTATACAATAAAAGGGTAATATGCAAATTGACCCTAACGGTGGAACAACCGGTTGCTATGATGTGCACTGACCACCATCCTTGGCAGCACTAAGGATGTCAAACTGCAGCTTAGGCCTGGTCCCAGGGAGCAGGCCTAAGCTGGCAGATGGATATCCTCCAAGGGCTCCCGGGCACAGGCTGAGCTGAGGGACTCCTTCAAAGTGCACAAATTTTCATGCACTGGGCCTCTAGTTCATATATATATATATATATAGTCAACCCCAATTTATTCCATTGATTCAAAATCTACCAGGGTTCCAAGTAGACTGTACCCCTACAAGTCTACCTTGGAGGATCTCAAAACACAATAAATACAGGAAGTATGGGAGAAGAAAGACAATGCATCTATAATAGTGGTTTTCAACCTTCCTAATGCCGCATCCGTTAATACAGTTCCTCATGTTGTGGTGACCCCCAATCATAAAATTATTTTTGTTGTTACTTCATAACTGTAATTTTGCTACTGTTATGAATCATAATGTAAATATCTGATATGCATGATGTATTTTCATTGTTACAAATTTAACATAATTAAAGCATAGTGATTAATCACAAAAACAGTATGTAATTATATATGTGTTTTCCGATGGTCTTAGGAAACCCCTGTGAAAGGGTCATTCGACCCCCAAAGGGGTCGCGACCCACAGGTTGAGAACCTCTGATCTATAATATTGCTGTTGTTGTCAGTTGTGATGGTGGGGGTGGTGGTGGTGGTGTGTATGTGTGTTTTATATTTCTCTGACTTTGGATAAGTCACTGTTCATTTGGTCACTTGTCAAAAGGGGTGGGTAAAGAGTGAGTGGATAAATTCAATTGCATGCATTCTTAGGGTTGATGCTGAAGGGTTCTAGCATGTGTGCTTATACCACAGCATGATCTGTAAAAGCCTAGAAAATTTGTAGTTTGGGAGGTTTCTGTAGTTGGGGGGTTTCCCTTTCAAGATCCTTCCCCTATTTCCTACCTCTAAATTTTAGAATTTCCAGAATTTCATTCAAAATCTTCTATTCTTCTCTAGCCCTTCTTTTTCTTTGTGTGGCCTCACCCTTTTCCAGCTTTGGTTTTAAAGTCTATTTTGTCTGATATCAGCATAGCTACTTCGTGTTACTTACATTGTTATTTGCATGGTGTATCTTTCCCCATCCTTTTGCTTCCAAATCCTTTGTATCTTTGAATCTAAAGTGTCTCTCTACACAGCATGTAGTTGGAACATTTTTAAAGACCCAGTCTATCAATTCTATCAATAACTGTCTTTTAATTGGTGAGTTAAATCCATTTAGACTAAAAATTAGTACTGATAATGAAGTACTTGGTTCTGACACGTAGCTACTGATTTTCTAAATGTCTGCTAATATCATATTACTGCTCCTCAGCTCCTCTTAAACTGCCTTCATTTATGTCCGATCAATTATTTCTAGTGTACCATTTTGATTTCCTCTTTATTTTCCTGTATAATTTTTAGTCATTTTCTTAGTAGTTATCATGGGGATTGTAGTTAATACCCTAAATTTATATCATTCTACTTCCTATTGATACCAACAAAACTTTAATAGCATACATGAACCCTGGTCCTATCCAATTATTTACTTTACCTTATGTTATTGTCATAAATTACATCTTTGCATATTATGTGCCTATTAGCATAGATTTATATAATTGTCTTATGCATTTGTCTATTAAATCATATAGGAAACAAAAGAGGAATAACAAACCCAAAACACAATACTAGCTTTCATGTAACCACTTTTACTGTGATAGGACTGTTACCTATATTATTCCCTTTGGTATTTCTTATAGGGCAAACCTAAGAGTGATGAATTTCCTTAGCTTTAATTTATCTTGGAATGCCTTCATTTTTCCTTCATTTTTAAAAGATAGTTTTGTCAGATTTGGAGCTCTTAGTTGACATTTTTTTTTTCTTTCAACATTATCAATATATCATATCACTGTCCCTGGCCTCCGTGATTTCAGAGGAGAAATTGGCTGTTAATATTATTGGAAAGATTTTGTATGTGATGAGTCACTTCTCTCTTGCTACTTTCAAGATTCTTTGTCTTGGCTTACGACAGTTTCATTAGAGTGTTTCTTGGTGTGGATTTCATTGTGTTTATTATACATAGAGTTTTGAATTTATTAGATGTGTATATTTATATATTTCATCAAATTTAGAAGTTTTATTTTGTTATTTCTTCAAATACGTTTTTTCTCCTTCTAGGATCTTGATGGTGTCCCATAGCTGCCTTCAGCCCTATTCATTTTTCTTAACTTTCTTTCTTTTTTCTCTTCAGACTTGGTATTTTCAATTGCCTTATCTTCAAGATTACAGATTCATTTGGTGGCTTAACACTACCATTAAAATCTTTTAGTTATTTTTTATTTCAACTTTTTTATTTTTGGCATTTCTATTTGTTTCCTTTTAAAAATTTCATCTTTTTATTGACATTTCTTACTTATTCATACATGATTTTCCCAATTTTATTTAAGGCTTTATGCATGGTCTCTTTCAGCTCTTCACATGCATTAACACAGCTAATTTAAACTCTTGTCAGGTATGTTCAGTGTCTGTTGACTATTTTCCCCTATGAGCAGGCCATACATTCCTGATTTTGTTGCTGTTGTTTGCTTTGTACCTGGGCATTTCTAATATCATAATGTGGTGACTCTAGGAGTCATATTATCCTTCTCCAGGAATTGCTGATGTTTTAGTGACTTCTTTAAACTATTTTTGGGAGAACTACATTTCTTGTCATGTGTGGTCACTCACTGGAGTGTCTGTTTTATTATCTCAACAGTCAACTAATGGTGTAACGGAGAATTTCTTGAATATATGGATCCAATAAAGAAAGAAAAAGAAGACATTCTGTTTTTCTCAGTTCCCCTGACAGACACTGTCAGGTAAGTATACTGCATACGTCTGAGAGGGCTGAAACGATGGCCAACTCCCAAAGCAATCTTTCAGGCAGATCGACATAGATCCCTGATCCTCAGAGGACAAGGTGCTCATTGCTCAACCTGGCAGCTTCACGGTGCAGCAGGAATGTAGGCGGCCATCCCCACATCTACCTGCTGCAGGGCTGGGGAATGGAAAATGGTAACTTCTCTGTAAAATGTAAAATCCACCAAATTTTATCGGCCTCTTACATCATGATGACTCCAGATTTCCCAAACAGCTGGTTCTGACTACTAGTGCCTTTCCAATAATAGTTTTTTCCCAGTGGTAGCACTGGTTCCTGGAGTCTCCTAGTCCATTATCTTCACAGACACCACTCTGTTGTCTTTTTACAATTACCGTTACTGTTGCTCCTTGTTTTTGTGTGTGTATAAATTAAGATTACTGTCTGATACCCCTTCTTTTCAGCCTAAAGAACTTCTTTTAGAATTTCTTATTATTAAGTGATAGGAAGGTCTACTATCAACACATTCTCTCAGTTTTTATTTATCTGGGAATATATTTGCTTGTTTTCATCTTTAAAAGAGTTTTGCTGATTCTTGGCTGACAATTTGTTGGAGTTTCCTTGTATGTGATGAGTTATTTGTCCTTTGTTGCCTTTAAGATGTTCTCTTCATATTCAACTTTCAAATGGTTTACTATTATGTATCTGAATATGGTCTATTTGTGTTTATCCTATTTATTGAACTTATTAAATGGGTAGATTAACTTTTCATTAAATTTGAGAGAATTTTAGCTATTTTAAGAATGTTCTGCTGCCTCTTTTTCTTCTAGTACTTCCATTATACATGTTGATGTGATAAATGATGGCTTACATTTCTCAGATGCTTTGTTCATTTTTCTTTATTATTTTTGCTGTTATTTTTTCCAGATTGAGTGATCTTTGTTGATTATCTTCAATTTTGTTGATCTTTTTGCTCTGCCAGATAAAATCTCCGTTTAAACTCCTCTAGTGGATTTTTTATTTCTGTTATTAGAATTTTCAACTCCAGAATTTCTATTTGCTCATTTTTATAATTCCTGTTTCTTTATCAATATTCTTTATTGGGAGAGACATTGTCCTCATGTCTCTGTTTAATTCTCTAGACATGCTCTTCTTTATTTCTTTGAACATATTTATAAATGGCTGCTTTAGAGTCTTTGTTTGCTAAGTTCCACAACTGGGCTCCTTCAAAATAGTCACCAGTGCCTGCTTTCATCTGTTGTATAGGTCACACTTTTCTGCTCTTTGAATAGCTTGTGACTTTTTGTTGAAGCCTGGGCATTTGGGATAATATCTTGTAGAAGCTCTGGATACTGGTTCCAGGTCTGTCCCTGCCCCCAGAGGTTCCTATTGCTGCTGTTGTTTTCCATTTCATTGATTTATTTGTTTAGTTACTTGGCTGAACTAACTCTGTGAAGTCTGTTTCCCACCAGTGTGCAATCTTTCTATTTTTTCTTTTTAACCTGGCTATTTAGTGGTCAATCATGGGTTGGCATATGCCACTTATTGGTCAAAGGTTATGCTTAAGTTATATTGGCAATTAGATTTTCGCCTTCACCACTGGATATGTAAGTAGCATCGAGACTACTTTTGCAGGTGAAGGAAATTATACTTTTGGTCCCTGTTTATCCGGGGACTAGTAGCTTTGATTTTCCTTCTCCATTCACTCCTGAGAGAGTACAGCCTTTGGCATACACATAGTTTCAGACTGCCAGGGATATATGTGATTTCATTTTTAAGTCTACCATGTTAGGAGCTGCTCCTGGGTTGGAGTAGCTTATTGTTCAGCCACCGTTTCATTAGAAGCTGTCCTAGTGCCAGTGCCACCCTCGGTGATGGATTTGTGTGCAGTTTGGGAAATGTTTTCAAATCTGATCCTATTCTGATTGCTCCTGGGTGCAGTCTATCACTTGTGTGTAGCCTTCCCAACCCAGGAGGGCATTTCTTGGTTATTTCTTTCCATGGTTCTCTCTGTTAAATTTCTGATTTCTCTACTTTTTTTACTCATTGCTGCCAATATTATAGAACCATGAGCATCTTCCTAACTGCTCTCCACCAAAATCCCATTGTTTTTGGCAACACTATAGGCAAGGAATTTTTCTTTTAATCCTAAACTGAGGATATATTTTTATTGATTTTTTAAATAAAGAAACATCGATTGGTCGCCTCCCATACATACCCTCCCACCCCAACCTGGGATGGAATTCACAGCCTAGGTATGTGCCCTGACCAGGAATCAAACCTGTAACCTATTTTTGGTGTATGGGACGATGCTCCCACCAATGGATCCATACGGCGAGGCATGGGCAAGGGCTTTATCATGCTTTGCTTCAAATAGTGTCACTCCCTTCAGGAAGAGCTGCAGTGGCTGCCTCTCTTGCTGGACTGAAGTACTATCCACTGCACAAGAGTTCAGAGTGAGGGGGAGGCCCACTCGCCTGGAGTCACGCCCTGGCCTATAAGTAGACACTGGGGAGGCGTGGTGACCCCTGTTCCTGTTGGCTTGACCCTCCTGGCACGGGACTCCTGTTCTACCAGGAAGCTGCTCACGAATGATTCAAGTCCAGCATTGGTGGCACCATACCTGGCATATCCCACAAGGATGGGCTTGGTGGAGGAACAGAGGCCGGGCCCTCTCTGAATAGAGCTTTTGCAACATGGGAGTTTGGGGGAGGATGAAAAATGCTGGTAGCCTGCTCCTTCCATGGTAATTCCTTAGATGTAGCTGAGAGAGGCACTTCATGGCTCAAATATTACAGATACTCTATTCTTACTGAGATTTAGTACATTTATTTGAATGACCATTTCTTCAGTTGCTTTATGCTCTTAGAATAATATCCAGAGGCTTTAAGGCCTTTAAGTGAGATTTATATATTTGTATAATTTGTATGAGTTTTATGTAATATTATATATTTTTATAACTTTATTAGAGAGATAGGTAGATGTATAGATATAGATAGATAGGTATATATAGCTATTAGGTAGATAGATAGATAGATAGATAGATAGATAGATAGATAGATAGATAGACAGCTTTTCTTCAGTTAAAGTGGTATTTTGTCAGGGAGAAAGTTTGCTGTGCTTTTTACTCCATCATCCCAGAAACTGGTCTCCTATTTTATCTCTTACATATCATCTATTAGATAATGATGCCCAGGTGCCTATCTCCAACCCAGCCTTTCATCTGGATAGCAGACTTCCATATCTAGCAAACTACTTGTCATCAAGAAGTCTTCGTTTTCTTCCTCAAAAATGTTCTATACGGGTCATCTTTATTTCAGGAAATGAAACGACCATTGACCCAGTTAATCAAGTCAAAAACCTGAGCATCGGCTTGGATGCCTCCCTCTTATCAACCACATGTAATCTAGCAGCAAGTCTCATTAACTCTCTCTGTCAAATATATCCAGAAACTGCTCATTTCTCCCCACTTCCACGCCTATTTCCAGGTCTAATCATCCCCCTTCTCCTCGTCTCTTAAAATAGCCTTCTAATAGACTCTGTTTTCTTTCCTGCACTCCCAGATGTGCCTCACACAGCGCCCAGAGTGGCCGTTTTACATGTAGTATTCACCCATGCCCCCTGGCATACGCTTTACCACTGGCTTCAGCCCCGTGGGAACCGGCTGCTCTGTACTTCTTCTTTCCAAATTATCTGGAGCCCCTTCGGTGCCTGCTCTGTTACAGCCATGCTGGTTCCTTCCAGTGTGCTTTTCTCTGCCTGGGGTTCTCGCTCCTCCTTCTCCCTCTGCATGGCTGTCCTTCTCTGTCTCTCTCTCTGTCTCTCTCTCTCTCTCTCTCTCTCTCTAGCTTAAATGTCACCTCCTTTAAGGAGCTTTATAGGTAGCTTTTCCTCTGTTGTTCTCTGTTGCTTCATCCTATTATTTCCCTGGTGGTTTTTACATAGTTTGCAATTATTAATTTGTTTAATGATTTATTATCTGCTGCCCCCACTAAATGGTAAATTCCAGGGCTGCAGGAATCACAGTTGTTTTGCTCATCATTCTATAATAAATACCTGCTACTAATAAGAAGAGCTTCCACTTACCAAGCACTGAATATGTGCTAGTACTGATCTAGGATACATATGAATATAGGTGTATACATAAATGCATACACATGTATACTCATATATACACATATGTATTTACATTTATATACCCATATACACATGCAAACACACTCATTTAGTTTTTATATAATTTTATTATGTTCATTTTACAGCTGGTTAAACTAAAGCACAGGGTGGTTCAGTGACTTGCCCCAGGTTACACAGTGCAGTGCCAGGAACAAAGCAGGTGCTCAGTTAATATTTGTAGAATGAATGAACAAAGAGTGAAACGAAATGAAGAGATTCTCTCTGCCTAGAGCAGTGCCGTCCAACAGAGCTTGCAGGGCTGATGGAAACATTCCACACCTGTGCTCTCCTTCACAGCCATCATAGTCAGATGTGGCTGCTGAGCATTGGGCATGTCGCTAGTGTGACTCAGGAAATGAATTTTTAATTTTATTTAATTTTAAGTGAAATAGTCACATGCGGCTACTGACTACCACATTGGACAGTGCAGTAAGACTTTTATGAGGTGGCTTTTGATGCCTTGAGGTCTATGCAGTCTTGAATTTAACTCCAAAGACAGAACACAAAATTCCCTTCTGCATTTCTTTTTTCCCTAGTGCCTTCCTCCCCCAGTTTTTCCAACATCCTTCGTCCTCCCACTTTTCTTCATTCCAGCCTGTAGAATCAAGCCTCCTCCCTCATATGCAGCTCCAGCAAAGCCATTTCCCCACCCCCTCAATAGTGCCCTAAACAGTCCTCCTAAAGCATTTAACAAGTCTCTAAACATCTAGAGTCTATTTGGATGAAGCACTGGCCCAGGCCCTGGGGAGGGGTGGAGAGAGACACACAGAGAAGTTAAACAAGGTCCCTGTCTGAGAGTGAAGGGTGGTTAGACTGATCAACGCAATCATGGTAGGCCTCGGTCCAGGCGGGAGGGGAGGAAGGCTGAATGTCTAGGTCTGCAATCTCAGAGTTCCAAATTGAGACTCTGGAGTGTCCCCTTTGCAGAAATTGCTGTAAAATGCTCCTGATTCCACCAGTGCCTAGACCAGAAAAATAAATGGATGGAATTAGATGACTTTTCAAATCTGAACTCATGATAGACATAAGAAAGTCTTACTGAAAGTCTAAAAAGAGACAACTGGCCCAGATGGAGAGAACTGCTATTATAGTTCACCCTTGGTAGCTTTGGCTGATGGGAGATGGATCTAGTTCTTATAACACAGCCCCACCTTGCATAGAAAAGAAATAATGGAATAAATATTCGATAATCAGACTGAGATCCAAATACCAAGAAAAAAGATGAAAAGGAAGACAAAATATGTGGTGCATATTAATTATCCAAATCCAAATCGTGGCCAATTACTATTCGTATTCCAAACAACATTCAATAATTGGGGTAGTGAAAATGCATTTCTTTCCTCCCACCATTTGCATGCTTGGAATCTCACTTACATAGTATGTAGGTTAGAGCAAAAAGATGTTGCTTTGTTTGGATTTTGCTTCTTCTGTGGAATCCATCAAAAAGCAATGTGCTTTTGTATCAAAGAGCAGAACAGCTCCACTTCCTCTTTTCAAAAGGATTTCGGCCGAAGTCAGCTACTGTATTTATTCCAGGCAGCTCTACTTTTTTTGTTGTTTTTTAGTTTTCATTTTTTAATTATTTTTTTAAATCCTCACCGGAGTATATATTTATTGATTTTTTTATTTTTCTATATTATTTTATTTTTGATATTATTTTTGCCACTTTCCTCCTCTCTACCCAGACCCCACCCTCTCCTCCCTCTGGCCCTAACCACATTGTTGTTTGTGTCTATGGGTTATGCATATATGTTCTTTGGCTTTTCTCTTCACCTTCTCTCATCCCATCAGCCCCATCCACCTCCCCTCTGATATCTGTCAGTCTGTACCATGTATCCATGACTCTGGTTCTATTTTGTTCATCAGTTTATTTTGTTCATTAGATTCCACATGTAAATGAAATCATATGGTATTTGTCTTTCTCTGACTGGTTAATTTTGCTTAGCATTACAATCTCCAGATCAATCCATACTGTCACAAGAGGTAAGAGTTCCTTTCATTTCACAGTTAAATAGTATTCCATTGTGTAAATATACCACAGCTTTTTTACCCATGCATATATTTAGCATTTGGTCAGTTTCCAGATCTTGGCTATTGTAAATAATGCTGCTATGAACATAGGGGTGCATATATTTCTTTGATTGGTGTATTGGGATTCTTTAGATATATTCCAAGATGTGGATCACTGGGTCAAAGGGAAGTTCATTTCGTTTTTTGAGGAAACTCCATACTGTTTTCCACAGTGGCTACACCAGTCTGCATTCCCACTAACAGTGCACTAAGGTTCCCTTTTCTCCACACCCTCACCAACACTTGTTGTTTGTTGATTTATTGATGGTAACCATTCTGGCAACTATGGTTTTAATTTGCATTTCTCTGATGATTAGTGATGTTGAGTATTTTTTCATATGTCTATTGGCCATCTGTAAGTACTCTTTGAGAAGTGAGTATTGAGGTCCTTTGCCTATTTTTAAATTGGATTGAAATTAATCCCTTACCAGATGTGTCTTTGGCAAATGCATTCTCCCATAGAGAGGGTTCCCTTTTCATTTTGTTGATGGTTTCTTTTGTTGTGAAGAAGCTTTTTAGTTTGATATAGTCCTATTTGTTTACTTTTTGCTTTGTTTCCCTTGCCCTAGGAGCTATATCAGCAAAAATATTGCTATGAGAGATGTCTGAGGTTTTACTGCCTTGGTCTTCCAGGATTTTTATGGTTTTGTGACTTACATTTAAGTCTTTTACCCATTCAGAGTTTACTCTTATATATGGTGTAAGCTGGTGATCTTGTTTCATTTTTTTACATGTACCTGTCCAATTTTCCAAGCACCATTTATTGAGTAGACTGTCTTTACTCCATTGTATACTCTTGCCTCCTTTGTCTAATATTAATTGAACATATTGGCATGGGTTGATTTCTAGGCTCTCTGTTCTGTTCTATTGATCTATATGCCTGCTCCTATGTCAGTAGTGGGCTGTTTTGATTACAATGGCCTTGTAGTATACATGCAGCTCTACTTTTGATTACTAGAAGTGTGCTAGTTGTAGATGGCATGGAAAAGCAGTAAATTTTCTCACCACAAAAGAGTTTCTATCTTAGGATATATCTTACAGCATCATTCATCTGAAAGTGAACATTTTAGTGAATCATCTGTCACTCTATAAATAGGAAGCATTTAAACATGTAGAGACTCCCAGATGATGCCTAAGTTCTTTATTTTTCATCCACATATTTTCTATCAGTGCATAGGTGAATGACCATGTCTTTCATTTCCCCCAAATTTCCTTGATTTACTCTTTTCAATAAATGCAGTTAACTAAATGAAAAATCAAATGAGATTTCATTGTGATGCCTTTCCAACAATTTGCTTATAAATTACATCACAGATCATAAAATTAAAATATAAATAAACATAGAAAACTAGATAACCTGTCCCTGTCTACTTCAGACTGATGGAAATACCATCTAAGAAATTAGCTCCAATGAAGAACCAAGATGGCAGTATAGGTAAACACTGGTAGTTTCTGCCTCTCACAAACACATCAAAATTACAACTAAAATACAGAATAACTATCATTCAGAGCCACCTGAGAGCTGGCTGAATGGAAGTCCTACAACTAGAGAAGTAAAAAATACAGGAGACATAGAAGCTCTACCTAATAATAGAAACAAATATAGGGAAGCAGCCAAAATGCGGAGAAAAAGAAACATGTCACATTTGAAAAAACAGAAGAAATCTCCAGAAAAAGAGCAAAATAAAATGGAAGCAAGCAAACTATTAGATACAAAGTTCAAAACATGGTTATAGGGTTGCTCCAGGATCTTAATGAGAGCTTCAAGGGACTTAATGAGACTTTCAAGGATCTTAGTGAGAATTTCAAAAACATGAAAAAGGATCAGCCAGAAATTAAGCATACGCTAACTGAAATAAGTAGATTAAGAATACACTAACTGACATAAATTTATTGGAATTCAACAGTAGAATAGAGGATTCAGAGAATAAAATCAACTATTTGGAATATGAGGAAGCAAAAAATACTCAATCAGAAGACCACAAAGAAAAAGAATCCAAAAAATATGAGGATAGTGTAAGGAGCCTTTGGGACAACTTTAAGCATACCAACATTCACATTATGGGGGTGCCAGAAGGAGAATAGAGAGAGCAAGATATTGAAAACCTATTTGAAGAAATAATGACAGAAAACTTTCCCTACTTGGTGAAAGAAATAGACCTAAAGTCCAGGAAGCACAGAGAGTTTCAAATAAGAGGAACCAAAAGAGGTGCACACAAAGACACATCATAATTAAAATGTCAAAGGTTAAAGACAAAGAAAGAATCTTAAAAGCAGCAGCAAGAGAAAAGCAGTTAGTAAAAAAAAAGAAGGAAATATAAAAATATGAAGAATAAAATTGCAATAAATACATTTCTATCAACAATGGAATCTAAAAATCAAAATAAATGAGCACAAATCTAATGACCAAGTACGCTGATGAATAAAATAGAACCAGAGGCATGGAAATATGGAATAGACTGACTGGAAAATCTCAGAGGTGGCAAGGGGAATGGGAAGAAATTAACCAAAGAACTTACATGCATATATACATTACCTATGGACACAGACAATAGGGTGGTGAAGGCTTGGGGCAAGGTGGAAACCAGGCAGAGAGGCCCAATGGGGGAAAAATGGGGGAACATCTGTAATACTCTCAATAATCATGATTTTTTAAAAAAAGAAGTTAGCTCCCTATTTGAGAGTTAAATCCTCATTTCCCTAAAATGTGTTCCTGACAACATTAGTTTTATAAAGTCTACAACAAAGGAACCACTACTTGGTGAATACCCTAAGTCCATTTGGCCATGCAAAATAGTTGGGTTGTTTTCATAATTATTGCCAGCCTTCAGGTATACCCTCTACCTCATGTCCCTGCTGACAAATAATAAGTCTTAATGCAAGCAAGCCTTAGACACAATTTTGCCAAACACACACATGTGTGTAATAGCAAATAAGCATAAAAAATGAAACTGCATATTGTTCTTTTAAATTCTGGGAAGTGTGAGTCTGCCTTTAGGATCTTGCATAAGCACCTTGCATAAAATATTCTCACTGTCTAAGACAGCCTGAAACCACAATCCTCTGGTGGCTGGACCAGCAGACTGTAGGACTGTGTCAAGTGACAGAGTTCTCCATCAAGTGGGGAAATGGGACCTGAAGATCAAAGAGATTAGGTAATTGACTCCCCTGGAGTGGAAGGGTGGTGAGGCCATGTAATCATTCTGACTTATAACATATCTGAACACCACTAATTTTAATAATAAAAAAGCATTTCTGTTTCCCCTTTGAAGATTTACAAAGCCTATGGTTTGATTACAATAGTGGCATTCAAAATTTATGAGTAAATACCTCTGAAGTTAGATTCTTGCTGAGGGTGCTTCAAATGCTATTTTTTCCCACTGGTTAGACTAACTGTAGTTTACACAAGCACATACTCACATATAAATATTACTCTGTTTAGAGGCAGCCAAAATGGGGAGATAAATAAACATGCCCCAAATGAAAGAACAGAAGAAATCCCCCCAAAAAGAACTAAATACAGAGTTCAAAACAATGGTTATAAGGATCCTGAAGGAGCTTAGGGGAAGAATGGATTAACTCAGTGACAACTTAAACAAAGAGATAGTAAGCATTAAAAAGGACATAGAAACCAAAAAAAAAGGACCAGTGATAAATTAAGAATAGAATATTTGAAATTTAGAATACACTATAAGAAATCAACACCAAACTTAATGAAGCAGTGGATTAATCAATGATTTGGAGGATAAAGTAGCAAAAAACACCCAATCAGAGCAAGAAAATGAAAGAAGAATTTTTAAAAATTAGGGTAGTTTAAGTGACCTCTAGAACAACATCAAGCATAACAACATTAGCATTATAAAGGAATCAAGAGAAAAAGATAAAAAGCAAGGAATTCGGAACCTATTTAAAGAAATAATGTCTGAAGATTTCCCTAACCTGGTGAAGGAACAAAACACACAAGTCCAGGAAGCACAGAGAGTCCCAAACAAGATGAACCCAAAGAGGCCAACACCAAGACATATAATTAAAATAGCAAAGGTTACAGATAAAGAGAGAATCTGAAAAGCAGCAAGAGAAAAACAGTTACCTACAATGGAGCTCTCACAAGACTGTCAATTTCTCAACGGAAACATTTTAGGCCAAAAGGGATTGACACAAAATATTCAAAGTGACAACTGACACCACAGAAATATAAAAAACTACAAGAAAATATTATGAAGAACTATATGCCAACAAATTGCACAATCTGGAAGAAATGGATACATTCTTAGAAACATACCATCATCCAAGACTAAATCAAGAAGAAACAGAAAACCCGAACAGGCTGATTAGAACTAACAAAATTGAAGCAGTAATCAAATACACCCCCTGTGAGCCCCCGACCCCCCGAAAAAAGGTGCTGAACCACATGGCTTCACAGGTGACTTTTACCAAAGATTCAAAGGAATGACACCTATCTTTCTCATACAATTTCAAAACATTCAAGAAGAGGTAAGATTCCAAGCTCATTTTACAAGGCCAGCATTATCCTAATTCCAAAACCAGATGAAGATACCACAAAGAAGAAAATTATAGGCCATATGCCTGATGAACATAGATGTAAAAACCCTCAATAAAAGATTAGCAAACTGAATTCAGCAATACAGCAAAGGGATCATACACTATGATTAGCAGGATTTATTCCTGGGTGCAAGATGGCTACAGTATCTGCAAATCAATTAATGTGATACACCACACGAACAAAATGAAGGGAAAAAATCATCACATGATCATATCAATAGATGCAGAAAAAGTATTTGACAAAATCCAGCACCCATTTATGATAAAAACTCTCAATGGGATTGGAGGGAACATACCTCAACATAATATCAACATATTAAAGTCCATATATGAAAAAGGTTTCCTTTAATTCAGTAACAAGGCAGGGATGTCCACTTTCACCACTCTTATTCAACATAGTACTGGAAGTGCTAGCCACAATATTTAGACAAGAAGGAAAAATAAAAGTGGAAAGGAAGATGTAAAACCATCATTATTCACAGGTAATATGATACTGTACATAGAGAAACAAAGATTCCACCAAAAAAACTACTAGAACTAATAAGTGAATTCAGTAAAGTAGCAGGACATAAAATAAATACACAGAAATGGGTTGCATTTTTATACACCAAAGATGAACTATCAAAAAGGGAAACTAAGAAAACAATTTCATTTACAACTGCATAAAAATGGCTATAAATAAATTTAATCAAGGATGTAAAAGACCTGTACTGTGAACATTATAAGACATGGAAGAAAGAAACTGAAGAAAATACAAATAAATGGAAGTATGTATTGTGCTTATGAATAGGAAGAATTAACATCATTAAAATGTCCAGACTACCCAAATCTATAGATGCAATACAATTCCTATAAAAACAACAATGGTGTTTTTCACAGAACTAGAATGCATAATCTAAAAATTTATAAGGAACCACAAGAGATCCCAAATAGCCACAGCAACCATGAGAAAGAAGAACAAAGGTAGAGGTATCATACTGCTTGATATCAAACTATAGTACAAGGGGATGATAATTTTTAAAAAAGCATGGTACTGGCATAAAAACAGACACATAGATCAGTGGAACAGAATAGAGAGCTCAGATATAAACTCCCCACTCATATGGTCAATTACTATATGAAAAAGGAGGTAAGAATATACAATGAGGTAAACATAGTCTAGTCAATAAATGATGTAGAAAAAATTGGACAGATTCAAGAAAAAATGAAACTTCACCACTTTCTTAAACTATATATAAGAATAAACTCAAAATAGATTAAAGACTTAAATGTAAGACTTGAAACCATAAAAATTCTAGAAGAAAACACAGGCAGTAAAATCTCTTAACAATATATTTTTCTTATATATCTCTTCAGATAAGGGAAACAAAAGAAAATAAACAAATGGGACTAGATTTTAAAAAATAGTGCTTGCATAGCAAAGGAAACCATCATTAAAATGAAAAGACAACCTACTAAATGAAAGAAGATATTTGCCAGTGATACATCCCATTATGGGTTAATATCCAAAATTTATAAAGAACTTATGTAACTCAACACCAAAACACCCAAACAAGCCAGTCAAAAATGGGCAGAGGACCTAAAGAGACACTTCTCCAAATACGACATACAGGTGACCAATAGACATGAACAGATGATCAATGTCACTAATCATCAGAGAGATGCAAATTAAACCCACAATGAGATATCACCTCACACCTATCAGAACGGATATCATCAATAAATCAATGTCAGGACACAGCATCTGAAGAAAAGGCTAATATTGTGTTCAGAAGCAACTTATAAAAATAAACATTATTGCCAAATTGGATTCTGAATAAGAACTGATGTTAGATGTCATTTCAAGTCCAGCCAATTCTTTACAGATGAAGAAATGGACATTCTGATTTATAAACCATTCTCCTGTGTGTCTAATGTGCAAGGACCTGCCCTTCAGCGTCTAATGCCCTCTGTCTGACATAGTAAAACTGAGTTTCTAAATAGGCATATTGACAGGTCATAGCAATCCCTCATTGATATACATATTAGTATACCAGAAATGAGCTATGATAAGAACATAACATCTATCATTCAATTTACTTCTTTCAATAATACACAAAACAGATAATGCTATCTATGGAGAGCGGCTACAGTATTTTGGACAGGTTCAAGCCTTGGACTGAGGAGAGGGCACAGTCCTCTCACGGCCACGTGCAAGTCCCAGCTGGAGGGCAGAACCTTCCCAGCACAATTAGCCAACAGCTATAGCTGTAAGCTTGAACCTGTGGTCTGAACACGTGGCCTCACGTGCCTGAGTGATATAGTTCAGGTGCATGTAATTGAGTGGGACTAAAACCCACGAGAATGCTGTAAACATCTTGATCACGCCCCTACTTTGCCTCATGGCATTTGCTATAAAATAAAGACACGGCTTCGCTTTGTGGACATGCAATCTGTGCAATCGCACAGGCCTGTGCGTGGTTTAGTGCTTTGATCTTGCCATCTTCAAATTCTTGCTACTTTTTTGACAAGGAGCCCTATTTTATTTTACACTGAGCCTCACAAACTGCATAGCCAGCACTGACCATCGCACATCAACTATAACAGACAAAAGCCTTGAAAGCTGTACAGAGTTCAGCCTAAATTGCTACCTGCTCTGAGGGAGAGTCCTGGAAGCTAATTTGGGAATATGTTATCCAGCCCCAGGTTTTGAAAGACTAGTTTGCCTTATTACAGCTCTCGCAGAAATAGAGAAGCCGAATTTTAGTCTATCAATTTCTCTGGCAAGAGATTTCAAAACTAACGAGCAACAGGGCAGGGATCATCCGGCCACCAATATGTGACCCAGTTCCATCTGATTAACTTGCAACAAACTGACCAGCTAATGATTGTGTGGTCACAAGTGGTTGGTCACAATACTTAGACACATGCTTAAGGATGCTCCAAATGTCAAACTCTTTCTCACTGTGGCAGAAACTATTAGTTAGATAATGCAGAGCCCTGTCTCTCTCCCTTGTCTACTTTGCCCCAAAGAGGTTAGAAAAAGGCTAACCCCGGCTTGTTTCCCATCCTCCTTTTTGGATGTACTACCATGTGACTCAATTCTGCCTAATGAGGTGAAAAGGAAAGTCATGCGGGTGACTTCTGGGAAAGCTTTTCCCTTTGTTAATAAAGGACAGAGCCACTGCAGGAGAAATCCTTCCCACCGCCACTCCCTGTCCGCTGCTTACCTTGGCGTTGTTTGGAGCTACAGCAGCCATCTCATGACAATGAGATAAAAATGCATGAATATGAAATGCCAACAACTAGGGCGGTAGAGTAGATAGGTAGGAGACCTGTGACACCGTGGAGCACTGAACCAATGCTGTTGACCCCTGGTTAACCCATTATTTGCTTAAGTCTCTGTTATAGTTTTTTAAAAAATTATAACCAAAGGTTTCTTCACTGAGTACACCACTTTGCAAAAGCTGATCCCTGTGATTAGAGAACAAGTCTACTCCCTGCTGGGAAACTAGTTCCTGGCTGTCGAGGGTAGTTCAAACTACGCCCCTTTGCACTTTGGTGCGCCTTCTACCTCGAAACTCAAAACACTGCCTACGGTTACCTGTATTCCTCTCACCATACTGTGCATTCTTGTAGTACTGCCTGTCTCACCGTGCACCCCAGTGTCCCGCACAGAGCCTGGCACCAGCGGCCTCTTAGGAACTTTGGTGAATGAACCAATTGATGTACCATTCTGTTACATTCCCTGGTGACAAAATCTTTACTCTATAAAAAATTTGACCTTTTGCAAAAGAATTTAAAAATGAAATAACAACCATTGAAAGTTGGATTAGACAATGGCCTGATAAGAGCAAAGGGGAAACTGTGTGACAGGAGCATTGAGGAACACTAAGTATAAAATGGATTGGGTCTCATGGTGACTGCTAGGGTCAGGTGTGGCCTGGCAGGCTGTGTGGCGTGGCACAGAGGTCAAGTGCCAAGGCCAAGGAGGCAAACTACCTGGGCTCCCCTCTCAGTGCCGTCTCTTACTTACTGGTGTCTTCTCTTCTCAAAGGCTTGGTTTCCTTATTCTAAAATGGGGTTGGTGGCTGACTCTCGAAGGCTGCAGGAGGAGTAAATAACTAAGAGAATGAAAACATGTAACATACTTAGCACAAGGCACTTAGCAAGCACTTAATAGGGTTTAGTTATTTTGCTTTCATCTCAGGTTCTATCTGAGAGTCATTTCTCAAAAATTCTCAAAACATTGCATTAGGCATCTAGTATCTAGCACTTACAAGGCATACAGGACATATTTAAAGAACAATTACATTTTAAACCCAGCAGGTCTGCACACCTATTAGAATGGCCAAAATGTGGACATGGCCCACAGGAACGCTGACGAGGATGTGGACCACAGAAACTCATTATTGCCACATGGCGCAACCGCTCTGGAAGACCGTGGTGTCTTACAAAACTAAACACACTCCTCACTATATGATCCAGCAGTCACGCCCCTTGCCTTTTACCCCAATGACTTTAAAACTCATGTCCACACAAAACCCTGAAACAATGTTTATAGCAGCTTTATTCATAACTGCCCAAACTTGAAAGCAACCACGATGTCCTTCAGTAGGTGAATGGATAAGTAAGCTGTGCTGCGACCAGACAATGGGATATTGTTCCGCACTAAAAAGAAATGAGCTAGCAAGCCATGAAAAGACTTGGAGGAACCTTAAGTGTATATTAAGTGAAGTGTATCATTAAGTGCAAGAAGCCTCTGAAAAATATTAGTGGTTGCCAGGGTTGGGTGGAAGGGAAGTGGGAAGGGATGAATAGGTGAAGCACAGAGGAATTCTAGATATTTTAGTGAAAATACTTTGTATGATGCCATAATGATAGACATTTGTCATAATACATATGTCCAAACCATGGAACGTACAACACCAAGAGGGAGCCATCGTGTAAACTATGGACTCTGGGTGATACGACTTATCAGCATTGGTCCATCTGTTGTAACAATTGTACCACTCTGGTAGGGGATGCTGATAATGAGGAAGGCTATGCCGGTGGGGAAGGGGTATATGGGAAATCTCAGTACTTCTTTCTCTGTACATATCTATGGACCTAAAAATATTCTAAACCATAAAGTTTTTTAAAAAATCCAAAACACAGCAGGTAGCCATGGGTAATTTCTAAAGAGCCAAACTGAGCATCATATCAGACTACATGGTATATCAGAGCTTGGGGGCTGGGGTTCAATGCCCTAAAATTCCCTCAGGGCCCAGCTACATCACCAAAAACAAGTCAGCTAACCTCTCAGTGCCTCAGTTTCCTTAACTGTAAAAGAAGAATAGCAACAATACCTTCCCTATCGTGTGTTTGGAGGAGTGAATGGGTTCTGTTCAGTGTCTCGCACGTAGCAGGCAGTCAATAAATGCTAGTTTTTAAAATACATGCTATAGGAGGCTCAGGTGCACTGTGCTGGATGACAATGTACATTTTATTAAAATGTTCCTTCTTTGCTGTCTGAGTCTCTTTCTAAACCTGTGACATTCAGCTGTCCATTGCGTGCTCTTCATCTTGGAGCTTCTGCTTATGTAACTGTGAACCTTAACATGCTAAGTACATAACACACACTATGTCATTTCTCACTTAATAAAGCAAACTGCTCCATGCAAGGGTAGCAATTCTCATTTGCAAATTCATATATAATTAGGTCTTTAAGTGCAGTTTGCAAAGTGGATTTAAGCAAACCATCCCTGGTGCGCTTGCTCTGGTAAACAAAGGTGATTGTGGGCCCACTCTGCTGCCAGATGCTGCCTCTGATGGCAAAGCTGTGGCGGCACGTTTCCCAGGAAGTCCCAGGAGATGCTCTTCCTGGCTGCCTGCAGCACAGGCATAGTCCACCCGTCCACCGTTACAGGGGGATTGCAAGAGTTTAGTGACAAACTTATAGAGATTAAGGAGGCAAAAGGGAGCCAGTGTGCTGAAAAGAAAATTTCTAAGTGACATTCAATCACATGGGGAGAGACAGTTGACAGCTGGAAAGGAGACCTCGCTGAGGTCCATGTGGTACCGCAGGAAAAGCACAGGAGGCCGAATGCACATCGTTTGTGGGCAAGTGGGCAGCTGACCATGGTGTGTGAGAGAACTTGATTCTAGGAAAACTGGGCAAAACAGTAAAGGGAAACAATCCTGCCTCAGAGGAAAGGGATGCAGGGATACTTCTCGCATTTCCCTGCCCCGGGTCCATGCCCTCCCCTTTCAACATCAATGTCTGCTTCCTCTGGGGAGTCTCCTGGTCCATGTGGCTCAGGTGCTGCCCAGGCCAGCTCCTGACTGGTGAGCATAGAGGGACAAATGGGCCAGGCCCGGAGAGAGGGAGTTTTCAGAGCTTCTGCTTAAACCTCTGGAAAATCACTTCCTCTCTGTATGGATGCCAAGCTGGCAGGAGATGAGCCCAGGATATTAGAATAAAACCAACACAGAAAAATGAGAGCGAGGAGGTGAAGAGAGATGGCTGCTCTGGGTCACTGACTGAGACCCTGCATCCATCCAGCCATGACTCCTCTGAACTCTCAGTCATGAGAGCCAGGGAATTCCCTTGGTGCCCAACCCAGTTTGAGTTCGCATCTGTCACTGCAACTGAAAAGTCTGACTCATTCCTGAGGTAAAGGGGAAGTCGCACCTCATAATATAAAGTACATTTTCCTCAACTACTACATGTCTTTGATGGGATCTCTACATGAGCCTATGGTGGCCATATTTTCCCAAGTACTGCTCCCTCCCCCCAATCAGCACCTCTGCTCAGACAAGTAGAATTTTATTCATAGAACAGCAGAGCAGAATGTTTGAAAATGAGAAGTATTTGGAAAACCTGGGACATGTGAAGAAAACACACTGTTTGATAGCAATAATCCCCCAGTCTGCTCCCCTAGTGAACGCCTGAGGTATGTGTTCCAAACACACAGTCCTCCATTTAGTAATCAACTTAAAATCCCTTTGCTACACTCTCTGGACAAAGATCGAAACACATTGCTCAAAGCTGCTGCACCAAACTCTAAGCTAGCTGGTCAATATTTGGACTCTGTGGAGACAATTCCAGGGAGAATCCAGCCTACACACCCCTCCTACCATCTTGTCTGTTGGGAGTGACCGACCTCAGTCACTTGGTTCCTCAGTCTCTCAGTAACCACTTTACTATGCAAGGGGCACACACCTCATGCTGTAGGAAAGGCCTCCTGAGAAGTTGTACAAACTCAAGTGTGTTCCCTCTGGACCTATGATCTATGTATTGCCCATGTTCATTTCTGAGATAATCCATTTCCAGTTCTTAAGGATTGGAAGTCGGTAAGGGGTCTTACTGCCGTGGCTTCTGGTGTGACTGATGGAATCATGTCTTTTTTGTAACCTAGAGAGTGATCACTGGACTTAGTGCATACTATGTACCAGACACTCTGGTGCACATTTTCCGTGCACTGACCAATCACATATTTGCAAAACCTCATGATGTCTCCATTTACAGGTGAGGAAATTGAGGCTCAGAGCAGATGATCAAAAGTCCCAAGAGTACATATTTAGTAAAAGTTGGAGCCACAGCTAAATTCTCAGGCTATCCTCTCTCCTCCTCATGTTCTAAATGCCTACTGTATTCAGACACTTATGAGGACTTTAGAAACACCAGTTTTCATTTTTTAAATAGACTTTTTAATTGATTTTTAGAGAGAAAAAGGGAGAGGGAGAGAGAGAAAGAAACATGGATGTGAAAACAAAATATCGATCTGCTGCCTCCTGCCTGCCCCCTGTTGGGAATTGAACCCCCAACCCAGGCATGTGCCCTGACTGGGAATTGAACCAGCAGCACCCAGGTGCACTGGACAATGTCCAACCAAGTGAGCCACACTGGCCAGGACAGTTTTCATTTTTATAACTTGAAAATATTTAGTTAGAAAATGTGAAGATAATTGATTAGGCATAAGGGTAGCAGGAATACACAACAGTAAATATTACTTAGCATGTTCCCTGTGCCAGGCACTGTGCTTGGCTTTGAAAACACAGCAGAAGACAAGAGAGACGTGGCCTCTGGCCTCGTGAAGCGGCAGCCAGAGAAGCAATGACAAAGAAGGCCCGTGTTCTGGGGAAGCTGAGGGTTGGGAGGCAGTACCCTTCTGTGTTTTGTCTGTTCTGTTGCCAGCAGGCGAGGGGCACCTGGCAGCTCTGTTGGCCCTCTGGGAGCGCTAATCAATAAGAGTGGGTTGGGCTGGATGAGCTCTAAACCTCCTCCAGACCTGGCATTTGTTGAGTCTCAGGTTCTCTTCCTGGGTTCCCAGAGGATAAGATATGTAAGCAGACACATGGCGAAGCAAAGTTCTCAGATTTAGCAACCACCAGAAGAACCTGCGGAACTTGTTGAAAACAAAGACTTCCAGACCCAAAACCAGGGGGTTGTATTCAGAAGCTCTAGGAAGGGGCCCCAAGATCTGCATTTTTAAGAAGTCTCCTGGGGGATTCTGACGGATGAGTAGAGATTTGATCCCCTGGTATTTAAGGCATTGGCAGCGCTTGGGAGTCCCCACTCAAGGTCCACTAAAAAAAGATCCGCATTTTTCCAAGGCCCCTGGGTCATGCTCATGTATAGTGAAGTGTTCCTGGAAAGGGGCCAACACAGTTCATCTTGATACCAAAGAAACCACAGCACACCCTTACCTATTTCTTATTATAGTTTCTCTTGTGGTACGTTTTCTTAACCAGGAGAGATAGAAAATCACTGTTCCTGAAAGCATCGTCTGGAAGAGTGCTTTTCAAGGTTAGCTTGGCAGCGGCCCGGCTTCATCCTCCAGGCCATCTGGGGGTGGGGATGGTGTGAAGCAGCCCCGAAGGGGACGGAGCTGGCCTCCAGGCTACAAACTGTACTTCAAACAGAGCTGCTCCGCTTTGATCAGTTTTACAAATTGGGATTCCAGGTTGATTTCCTTTGAAGAGAGGTTTTTGCTGCTTTAGTTATTTTTTCAACCAACGCCATGCTCCATAGTGCCCACCAATGGCATTGGCACCTTCCCCATGTTGCGTAAGAGATGGGCTTAGGAGAGAAACCTGGCTCAGTGTCCTCTATGCTTCCCTTGGGGGCAGTGACGTGACCTTCAAAATGTCAAAACCTGCTCCAGTTCCCAGGAGGACTGTTAGTTACTTCCCTGTCCTTCTTTCATATGAAATGACCAAGAAAGACACTAATGTGGAAAATTCTGAATTCGGCTTATATGTCAACCCTCGTTTTTCTTCTAACAAAAGCTCCATGTATCTGATAAACCAAAATATTCCCACCAGTCAATGGGAATTTGATCTTTAAAGTAAATATGAGCAGTCCAGATCTTTCTTTAGACCAAGTATTCTGGGGGATATCTTTAGTGATTAGCGACTCTCAGAATTTACCCAACAAAGAAGTCATGAGAAGCCCAAGGAAAGAGAACTTCAATATGAGTATCACCAATAAGTGGTTCTCAGTTGGGTGCACATAATCATCACCTGGGGAGCTTTGAAAAACCTTGCCACTCGGGCCACACCCCAACAAATTACAACAGTATTTCTGGGTGCTGGACCGAGGCTGCAGAGACTCTAGGTGATTCAGTGTGCAGTTGGAGTTGAGCCACTGCCTGGTGCAGGAGATTTGGGGATAGTGAAGACACGGTCCTGTGAGACATTCTCACACAGACCTCTCAATCCCCTTCTCCTGTGTCCAGATAATCATTCATTCATTTATTCAGCAGTTATTTATTGAACAGCTACTATGTACTCATTTGGAGCTGGGAATTAGACATAAAAAATCCTGTCTTTATGAAGCTAATAGTTCTATAAACAAAATGTATGATTTTTTAAATTTTCAGTATGAATAGGTGCTATAAAGAAGAGAAACTAGGGTCTTATGTAGTGTGCAGACACAGCCTCTCTGAGGTAACATCTAGGTTTGAGGTGACACCTGACTTTTTGGAAGGAAGAACTCTAGGAAGGTCTGGGAAACAAGACCATACACAGAAGGAATAATAAGTTCCAGTGCCCTCAATTGAGAATGAACTTGCTACATCGAAAGGAGAGATATTTAAAAAAAAAGTCAAAATGACAGGAGCAAAGTGAGTGAGGTCACAGTGGCAGCCAAGAACCAGATGGTGTAGGTCTTTCTAAGCCATGAGAAAGAGTGTGGAGAGATCATTTAAATAACTGTAACAGTGAGGAAATATCTACATAAAAGACCTTAACCATCACTTGAACAATGGCCTATATTGTAACAATGTTTTTTATTTTATTTTAGGTTTTGGCAAGTGGGGGACAGATTTGGTATTGTTCCTTGGAGACACATATTAGAATTGTGTGGGATAGGGGTTCATTCTACCTGTATGGCACACATTGTCCCTCTGCCCCATAGGTATAATTCTGTTATACCTATATACCTGAAGGGTGTGACCCTCTACCCACCGTGAACATCAACTCCCAAAAGAAGTAGGCCATATCCAGCGGTGCCAAAAACCAATGATGCACACACTCAAGATTTTCAGCTCTACACCTTCAGTCCAGTTCATTCACCCTCAACTTTAAACATTGGTACTCTATACATACCTCTAAGGATGTGCCACAGCACTTGAAAACAGCACGACCCAAACTGAACTAGTCTTTATTCAAAGACAGGCTGGTTTCACCGTATATACTCTCTATGTTAGTTGGTATTAACAGATGTTGGATGAGGCTGGATCATTTGATAGCTTCTTCACTCATATGTCTGGTGCCTGGGCTGGGATGGCCAGCAGAGCTGAGTAGGAGCTACTTGGGTCTTTCCTTTCCCTTGTGGCTAACTTGGGCTTTCTCGTGCATGGCAGTACATGGCTGTTGGACTTTTTACATGGATGCTGGCTTCTCCCTGAATGAGTGATCCAAGAGGTAGGAAGTAGAAGCTGACAGTCTGTTAAGGCCTGGGCTTAAACATAATCACAGTGTCACTTCTCTACACCCTCCTGCTCAAACGAGTTTTAGAGCTCATCTAGGTTCAAAGGGAGGAGTCATAGCCTCACCTCTCAATGGGAAGAATGTTGATAAATTAGGGGCCATATTTTGTCCTCCACAACATGTAAAGCATAAACACACATGCACACACAGTATATATATATATACAGTATCTGGTACATATCCTATCTAATAAAGAGGGAATATGCTAACTGACCCTCATGCCATCACAAGGATGGTGGCGCCCACAGCCAATAAGGAGGGAATATGCTAATTGACTGCCCTGCCCTCAGAGATGGTGGTGCCCACAGCCACAAGATGGCCGGCAGAGGAAGGCAGTTGTGAGTGATCAGGCCAGTAGAGGAGGGCAGTTGTGGGCAACCAGGCCTGCATGGGAGGGCAGTTGGGGGGGACCAGGCCATCAGGGTAGGACAGTTAGGGGTGACCAGGCCTGCAGGGGAGGGCAGTTGGGGTGACCAGGCCAGCAGAGGAGAGCAGTTAGAGGTGACCGGGCTATCAGGACAGGGCAGTTGATGTCTGACTGTGCAGGCTGGGCTGAGGGACTCCCCGCTCCCCCCAGTGTATAAATTTCGTGCACCTGGCCTCTAGTTAAGTTATAATCTTTCAAATAGAATCCACGGTAGTAGTAACTAAATGCAATCCTACCTGATAGTGATGATCTCCAATCAGCAAATGCAGGGGCCATGCAGGGAAAGAGTGAGTGATCCACATAAGCATTGAAAGGAAATAAGCATTAACCTCCCTGTCAGAGGCCTGCACCACACCCACTTGTGAGGTCCTGTAGGACTGCAGAACGGATGTTGCTGTCATAATCCTTCCAATGCAGTCAGTGTGAGCTTGCACAGAACAAGGGACAGCCAGAGAGACTCATCTCATTGCCAACGCAGGATGTTCTGAGTGCTTTTGTGTGAAAGGTGGCACCATCAGCAGGGAACAGGATATGCCAATGTGATAGTGAGTCACTGAATGAAACCATGGCTACTCAGATTCCAATGCCTGCCAAACTGGGAGCAATGGAATCATCCCCGCCCTATGTCCCATCCTGTCC